>NW_004798349.1:95931-102457 GCF_000002075.1 Aplysia californica
TTACTGTGCCGGTGTGTGTGAGCCTGTTGGGGAATGCAAGCATACTGTGTATGTGTGTGTGTGTGTGTGTGTGCCGGTGTGTGTGTGTGTGTGTGCCGGTGTGTGCTTGTGTTAGTTTGTGTGTAGGTGTGCACGTGGTGAAACGCCAAACTAATATGCCAGGATCTGGACTGGACGATAAAGATGTATCTTATCGTATCTTACCTTATGTAGACTATCAGGCGCGGTTTGTCCATAGAGCACGGTCGTGCAGTGCCGCCCAAAATTTTTTAATGTTCTATTAAGAAAAGCACCCACAAACATGAAATAAAAGAAGTCAGAAAACAACACTAGCCAAATATAATATCAAAACAAGGTCCTCGCTGGAGCTGTAACTGTCATTTCTGTGTCAAAAGCGCCCTAAAACATCTACTATGCCATGCCAAAGTCCACGCGCTTTAACTAAAATGTAATAGAATATTCAACTGGTTATCTGACCTATAAATCACTCTTTGGGATAACCCAAGCGATGACGACATCGTAGCGAGTTTGGCGGTACATTAATATTAACAAGACGGCACATCTCAAATGTGCACCCATGAAACATAGCCCACAATAGGCAGTCTAAAAATAAATGCGATAGCCTGTACACTATTCAAATCCAAAATTATGTGATCCCCGGAGTGCTCAAGTGAATTGTGATTGGTTCATTGTCTTGCCTCTATTTTAAGCGACTCTGTGACCGTGAACCTGAGGGAGGTGAACGTAATATACTTAAGTCACCGCCTATGAGTTGTGTCTTGGAATGTTTTTTTTGTGGAGTGGTGAAAGTTATTACTCGAGTGTTCAGTTCCAATACAGGATGAACGAAATTGATGTTTAGCTAATAAACAGATTTAGTTCTAGAAATCAAAGCGACCAGTAAAAAGAATGAAAATAAAAGCTTAAGGTCCTCTTTCACCAACCCAGAGATCCTACCGTCCTATTTACTATGCCCTTGACTGTCTTCAACCTGCTGTTGCTTAATTGTGCCCACCCACTTGTTAGCCCCACGAGCCTCCCCTGCTATATACCACTGGCTACCTCAGAGTACTAAGGTAGCAGAGGGAGAGAGAGAAAAGTACTAGATATTGTGAAGATGACTTATTCTGGGAGAGTTGACATGGTGTTCGGGGCTGGAGGTGTGAGTTCTCTTGTTTTTGACCAAATGAAGTGAACTGATGCTGAGCAACTGTTTACTTTTTTTTAGATTTTGTGCAAATTGCATGTTAGATTGCTTTTGTATTTTCAAATGGTCACTTAGCACTTGAAGAGGTCTGTATTTACATATCCAAGTATACACACCAAAGAGGGAACAGTCCAGGAATTCTCTGGGTAATGTATCTCATCCTTCCTTCTATTTGTGGGTCATTGGACAGTAGTATTGCTAAGGCATGCTCGTTTTTTTCCCCTCGACTTCTCTTGCTTGACATGCGTGCCTGGCATTGTTTGATGTGCTTTTCTTTCATTTTTTTCAATGAAGAGTGGGAACAGTCCAAACTGACTGCAACTTGTGTGTTTGGTGTGTGGGCACTGGTGGCAGGTCCTACATTTTCTCTCTCTCTTTCCTTTCTGTTTACCCATCCCACTTTTGCCTGGCACTGAATGACCTTCATTGTTTGTTGTTGTTGTGTTGTTGTCTGCTCCAGCCCTCTGTGTGAGCCGCGGTCAGTAGGTACTTGATGATCATGTCCTTCATTCTCCAGCCATAAGTACATCGAGCGGGTCTCCGGTCCAGGCTCAAGTGGACACTTCAGCCAACATTTACTTCGAGTTGGAGAAGGAAGTGGAGAGTGAAGAGGAGGGTGAAAGTGTTCCCAACTATGACACACTCCCAGTGAGTGACAAGTACAAGACAGCTCCGAGAGAGATGGAGGGGCCGAGGGAAGACAGGAGGAACGTCATGGACAAAGCCAAAATGTTTGAGCAGAGACAAGTAAACCCAGGTAAAAGATAACCAGTTTCTTTGTTTCACAAATAGTTTTCATGTGCTTTGAACTCATTCGCTACGTATTATTTTTAGTTTTCATGTGCTTTGAACTCATTCGCTACGTATTATTTTTAGTTTTCATGTGTTTTGAATTCATTCGCTACGTATTATTTTTAGTTTTCATGTGTTTTGAACTCATTCGCTACCTATTATTTTTAGTTTTCATGTGTTTTGAACTCATTCGCTACCTATTATTTTTAGTTTTCATGTGTTTTGAACTCATTCGCTACCTATTATTTTCGGCTTGTGGAAGAATTTTTTTCAGGGGGGCGAAATGAGATGGTGACTAGTGCGCTGTTCACAGGTCTTTGGGGCCACAAACTCAAATATATAAACATATTATATTCCAACATTTTCAGTATGTTTTGTAGAATTCATCTGTAATGTTTATTTGTGTATTTTTCAACTTTGGTTCCTGTAAGAGGCGATAATGCAACACAATTTTACTTGGATGCGGATAAAATTTGGAAATAAAAAAATTAATAATCTTTGGTGAAACTCAAAAAAATGTGTTTGCACCTAGTCAAAAGATACATCAAAATAAACATTAATGAATATAGAACTAGATTATATTGAAACATTTGCTGTTATTTTCATAAATTCCATAAAATTTGTACATTTGGATCATAACATCCGATATTGAAAAAAAAAATCTTTTTTTATAATCTTGGAAAAAGTACAAGACGCATTCACAAAGAGAAAAAAACACTCGTATCTTAATGGAATTATTCAGAATTGCATTTGGAATAAACCTATACATGTCTTGAGTGGTACTTTTTGTGTAATTTCTCCCAAAAAATAGTGTTTTTGGGGAGAGAAAAAATATTTTGACAGTTTGGATCTAGACCTTGATCTAGCACTGGTTGTGCAATTGATCGACCAAAATTTTTGAATAACGGAGCAAGATTCTTGGTCGAGTAAATCGACCAAAATGGTTTCTTGACCGAACAAGACATCAATCAAACGCCAAAATTAATTGTCGCTATCAAACAAACGCAAAACCCATATTTTGTCATTGCCTCGTTTTGAAACCCAGCAAACTTCAAACTTTTAACAAAATGCAATAAGCTTTTACGATTTCATAAAATGTATGTTTATCACCATAGTAGAATCTGTGATAATTATCCAGTATAAAAGCCTGTATCATTTTCAGTTTTTGACGGTTGTGTTTTTGTGTTCGCCATTTAGGCTTTCTGGAGGATGGTGCTCCTGGGTTACTCTCAAACAGGCAATTATGAAACTTACTGGAACAAACATCAATCAAACGCCAAAACTGATTGTCACTATCAAACAAACGCGAAACGTAATATTTCTCTTTTGCCTCATCTTTCAATACGTCAAACTTCTTGCTTTAAAAAGAATGAAATAACAGTTATAATTCTGTAAGATGTATGTTTACTATAATTGTAAAAAGAATGAAATAACAGTTATAATTCTGTAAGATGTATGTTTACTATAATTGTAAAAAGAATGAAATAACAGTTATAATTCTGTAAGATGTATGTTTAATACAATAGTAGAACTGGGAGCTCATTATTCAGTACAAAAGCTGGTATCCTTTTCAATTGTTGACGGTCGCGCTTTTGTGTTCGTTATTTAGGCTTTTGGGATAATGGTTCTCCTGGGTAAGCCTCAAACTGGCAATGATGAAATTTGTTCGAACAAACAGCAATCAAACGCCAAAATTCTTCGTTGCTGACAAACAAACGCCAAACATATTTTAATGTCATAGCTTTAGTCAAAATAGATTAAAGTCGTATATTTTAATTATGAAATAGCTGGCCGAGAGTATATTTACTATCAGAGACACAATTGGGGATCTTGTTGAATGTCAAACCCAGCAGCCACTCTTTATTTTTAGACTGTCGCGATTTTTAATTGCACTGAGGGTAAAAGACATTGAAATGGCCGTGCTCCTGGAAAACCAACAAATTGGCAAATGTGTCGCACCACCAGCGCGAAAGCGAGACAAGCGTGTCAACTTATCAATATTCATAACAGAACATTTTAGATCTAGCCAGGTTTACAATGACATGAGGGTCTTATCGTTGATCAGCGTATGCGCGCAGTTGCGTCGTTCTCCTTCATCATAGCTTTTCGCGCTAGGTCGCTCTCTTCAAAAAGCATATATGGTACCATTTTCTACATGATTTACTGACAGTACAGCAACAACAATATAAAAACAAAACCCATAAAGCCAGGCTGCTCCAACATGCCAGCAACAGAATCGTAGGCTTACTAGATCTACGTCTGGGCCTACATGACCTTGAGACACATCGTCTGTAGGCTAGATCTAGTGTTATTTTAAAATTTTTAAAAAAATTTTGTCTGATCAGCTGATTTCTATCATGCAAACCGGTGACCCACTGGCATCTATTCATTTATACAAACCAAGTCTTTAGTTCAGTTCCTCTTCATTTCTCTCTGCTCTCATTCTGACCTCTTAAGCCTGAATATTTCCTCTGATCTAGACTTGTTCACATTCTCAATCTTAGTCATTTGGATGCTTTCTTCTTTTTACTTAATTTCAACACTTCGACTTTGATCTGCAACTTGTTATTCTGTATTACTGTTTTGATTTTTGTTTCTGTGCCTAGATTTTTCTTTTCTTGAAAAACTCATGGAATAAATACCAGCACAATGAATTAGCCTAAGCTATTCATAAAATATCTGGGCTGGAAACAGAGCAAAGAAACAAAAAGAAAGGAGGTAAGATTGAAGAGTAGGCCGACCGGACCAGCGGATTAGGACAACTTTTGCCTATGTCTCGACAACCTTAGGAATTCATGATTTTCTACAGTTTTTATCAATTTGTAATCTCTCTCACACAGGTAGGCCTAGCTTAGATCTATTCATTAAATGTTGGTCAGGGGGGAGACCCCCCCCCTCCCCCCCAATCCATTCCTCAGCCCCCCACCCCCACCCATGCTCTCGCAATAATTCGAGTGGTCCGGTATTCTTCAATCTTCCCCAAAGGAGCAATACAAATACATGTTAAACAAATTAACTAACTTTGCATGCATCTTCTAGATCTACTTGACTCCTATTTTTATACCGCGCGAAGCGACGAAGACCAAAAACTATTTTTAGATCCAGACATCAGCTGAAAAATGTGTGCTACAGCGCAGCTGTGATGACTTTTGACCCCTGCTCGATCTAGATTTCTTGGTCGAGAAAATTTTGCTCGGTCAATTTCATCGGTTAACCGAACAATTTTGCTTTTAACCGATCATTACTCGACCAAGATTTTTCGCTTACTCGCACACCCCTATCTAGCACTGAAAAACTCAAATTTCTCAGTAACAGATCACTTTTGTGTCCAATAGTGTCTATATTCTAAAGAAGAGTCCAACATTTCTTTAGTGAGCAAAATTAGTATTTTTCAATGCGAGATCAAGGTCTAGATCTAATGGGCACCCCCAATAACAGACAAAATCTTTCACTGTCTATAGCTGGGTACCCATTCCCACCTGGGTGAAGTGAGGAAAATTCGTGTAAAGTGCCTGTCCTAAGGACACAATGTCGGGCCCCTGACGGGATTTGAACCCACGACCTTACGGTTGCGAATCGGAGAGCCTAATCATTAGGCCGTACTTGTGGTTGTTGTACTTGTGATGTACCCGTTTTTGTCACAGATGTGTGGGTGGTTGGTGGGTGCTCTGGTGTGGTTTGCTCCTTTTTTCCTATCAAATATCTACGGTACCACCCTATTATATCCTCCGTATTTTCGGTGATGGTTACTCTCTTTAGTACCTCCTTTCTTTGTCTCTTAGATGACATGACTTAATTGTGTTGTAAGTGCCATAACATTTGTGAAAAAACCCCAAGTGTCACTGAGGTTTGACAATTCTCTGTTTGCCTCAGTGGAGGACAGGAGACAGCCAAAGCTGATCCGGAGCTCGGGGAGGAAGGAGAGCGGCCAGGCGGTCACGTTCTCCGCTACAGCTGTAGCTTCGGCCGACGCGGAGCCCCCCTACGAGGTTCTGTGGCCGGCTCACTCACACAGCCAGGCCGCGCCTCGCACAGATCTAGTCTATGATGTCGCCAGACCTCTGCCCGTTGAGATGAGCGGGTGGAAGAAGACGTCAGCAGATGGTGGGCACACAGACAGTGTGGGAGTGTCGCCAGTGGTCGCTGGGTCACAGACGCACGTCCGAACAGTTGCAGAAAGCAAAAGGCAGACAGGAAACACGTTGCTTACAGACAGCACAACGGAGCCAAAGATCAAAGCGCAGGAGGACAGCCAAGTGCAGGCTGAGAGAAAGAAACAGCTTCACTACTCTTGGGCGTCCGTGCCAGTGATGGAAGATCCTGCCCCGGGCCAGGCTACAGAGGGAGGGAAGTCTGGGGAAATGCTTTCTTCCTTTTCCCAGTCAGCCAACAGAGGCTGCAAGACAGGAGCAGGGGCTGCGGTAAGTGACATAAGTAGTGTGTCGTAAGTGACATATGTAGTGTGTCGTAAGTGACATATGTAGTGTGTCGTAAGTGACATATGTAGTGTGTCGTAAGTGACATATG
>NW_004798349.1:104990-111246 GCF_000002075.1 Aplysia californica
ACATAATGTCCTAGCTATGTACATGACCTACATAATGTCCTAGCTATGTACATGACCTACATAATGTCCTAGCTATGTACATGACCTACATAATGTCCTAGCTATCAGGTACATAATGTCCTAGCTATCAGGTACATAATGTCCTAGCTATGTACATGAGGTACATAATGTCCTAGCTATCAGGTACATAATGTCCTAGCTATGTACATGAGGTACATAATGTCCTAGCTATGTACATGAGGTACATAATGTCCTAGCTATGTACATGACCTACATAATGTCCTAGCTATGTACATGACCTACATAATGTCCTAGCTATCAGGTACATAATGTCCTAGCTATCAGGTACATAATGTCCTAGCTATGTACATGAGGTACATAATGTCCTAGCTATGTGCATGACGTACATAATGTCCTAGCTATGTACATGACCTACATAATGTCCTAGCTATCAGGTACATAATGTCCTAGCTATGTACATGAGGTACATAATGTCCTAGCTATGTGCATGACGTACATAATGTCCTAGCTATGTACATGACCTACATAATGTCCTAGCTATCAGGTACATAATGTCCTAGCTATGTACATGAGGTACATAATGTCCTAGCTATGTGCATGACGTACATAATGTCCTAGCTATGTACATGACCTACATAATGTCCTAGCTATGTGCATGACGTACATAATGTCCTAGCTATGTACATGACCTACATAATGTCCTAGCTATCAGGTACATAATGTCCTAGCTATGTACATGAGGTACATAATGTCCTAGCTATGTACATGACCTACATAATGTCCTAGCTATCAGGTACATAATGTCCTAGCTATGTACATGAGGTACATAATGTCCTAGCTATCAGGTACATAATGTCCTAGCTATGTACATGACGTACATAATGTCCTAGCTATGTACATGACGTACATAATGTCCTAGCTATGTACATGACGTACATAATGTCCTAGCTATGTACATGACGTACATAATGTCCTAGCTATCAGGTACATAATGTCCTAATGTCCTAGCTATCAGGTACATAATGTCCTAGCTATCAGGTACATAATGTCCTAGCTATGTACATGAGGTACATAATGTCCTAGCTATGTACATGACCTACATAATGTCCTAGCTATGTACATGACCTACATAATGTCCTAGCTATGTACATGACCTACAAAATGTCCTAGCTATGCACATGACCTACACAATGTCCTAGCTATCAGGTACATAATGTCCTAGCTATGTACATGACCTACATAATGTCCTAGCCATCAGGTACATAATGTCCTAGCTATGTACATGACCTACATAATGTCCTAGCTATCAGGTACATAATGTCCTAGCTATGTACATGACCTACATAGTGTCTTAGCTATGTACATGAGGTACATAATGTCCTAGCTATGTACATGACCTACATAATGTCCTAGCTATGTACATGACCTACATAATGTCCTAGCTATGTACATGACCTACATATTGTCCTAGCTATGTACATGACCTACATAATGTCCTAGCTTTCAGGTACATAATGTCCTAGCTATGTACATGAGGTACATAATGTCCTAGCTATGTACATGACCTACATAATGTCCTAGCTATGTACATGACCTACATAATGCCCTAGCTATGTACATGACCTACATAATGTCCTAGCTATGTACATGACCTACACAATGTCCTAGCTATGTACGTGACCTACACAATGTCCTAGCTATCAGGTACGTAATGTCCTAGCTATGTACATGACCTACATAATGTCCTAGCTATCAGGTACATAATGTCCTAGCTATGTAATGACCTACATAATGTCCTAGCTATCAGGTACATAATGTCCTAGCTATGTAATGACCTACATAATGTCCTAGCTATCAGGTACATAATGTCCTAGCTATGTACATGACCTACATAATGTCCTAGCTATGTACATGACCTACATAATGTCCTAGCTATGTACATGACCTACATAATGTCCTAGCTATGTACATGACCTACATAATGTCCTAGCTATGTACATGACCTACATAATGTCCTAGCTATGTACATGACCTACATAATGACCTAGCTATGTACATGACCTACATAATGTCCTAGCTATGTACATGACCTACATAATGACCTAGCTATGTACATGACCTACATAATGACCTAGCTATGTACATGACCTACATAATGTCCTAGCTATGTACATGACCTACATAATGACCTAGCTATGTACATGACCTACATAATGTCCTAGCTATGTACATGACCTACATAATGTCCTAGCTATGTACATGAGGTACATAATGTCCTAGCTATGTACATGACCTACATAATGTCCTAGCTATGTACATGACCTACCTAATGTGGTATGTTGTTTCGCCCCGTCAGAGAACTCCTCCCACCAGCCAGAGGTCCAGGATCCAGACTCGGATGGTTTGTCGGAGGAAGAAGATCTTAGCTTTGACTGGGGCTCCGAGTTTGACGAGGATTCCTCCTACCAGGTGAGATGTTGGGATGGTGTTTGTTCAACACCCCCCACCCACCCACCCCCCACCCCCACCCCAACCAACCACACTCCTGGCTGTTTGGAAGATAAAGTGCTGTCAAACCTGCACTAAGACTCACCTGTCCAAAAGAATCCCTTGTACCACTGACCACTTCCTGCGCTAAGGCTCACCTGTCCAAAAAAATCCCTTGTACCACTGACCACTTCCTGCGCTAAGGCTCACCTGTCCAAAAGAATCCCTTGTACCACTGACCACTTCCTGCGCTAAGGCTCACCTGTCCAAAAGAATCCCTTGTACCACTGACCACTTCCTGCGCTAAGGCTCACCTGTCCAAAAGAATCCCTTGTACCACTGACCACTTCCTGCGCTAAGGCTCACCTGTCCAAAAGAATCCCTTGTACCACTGACCACTTCCTGCGCTAAGGCTCACCTGTCCAAAAGAATCCCTTGTACCGCTGACCACTTCCCCCTTGTTTTTGGGGAGTTTTCAAAAGTTATAGCGACACAGTCCAAGACACCTACCTGTCTAAGACAGCCACCTTTCCCCTCCACCATGGATGGCTGCCCTGGACAATCTTGACCACCCGTGCACCCCCTCCATCCATCGTCCGTCATTGTTGTAGTTTGACCAGAATGACCGTACATAGTTTGACCAGAATGACCGTACATAGTTTTACCAGAATGACCGTACATAGTTTGACCAGAATGACCGTACATAGTTTTACCAGAATGACCATACATAGTTTTACCAGAATGACCGTACAAGTGTTAATGCATTTGTGGGGGCTCTCCTGGCCTACAGGTTAAGGTGTTCGCCTCTCATTCAAGAAGTCCTGGCTTCGAACCCAGATAGTGACAGAAAATTTTCTTCTTTCACCTCTTTTCCTGTTCTCTAACAATGCTGTTGTCTTCTTTTGTCTCCACTTTCTGCCCCCACCCCCTCACCTCCTTTGCCCCCTCCTCTGGGCTCCTGACTCTTTCTGCAGCCTTTCTACTGCTACTCCTTAGCTCCTCCTTACTGCTGTCTTTCAGCCACTCCCCTGATCTTATAGTAGGAAAGATCTACACCAAGCCCTCTCGGACAAGGGCAAAAAATCTTGGCGGTTCCGTGTGCAAGTTGCGCACGTTAAAAATCCCTTGGTGGTTCGAAATCAGTAAGAGTTGGCTTCGGCTGCCACGTGGGCAAAATTCAAAATTTCCTACCGACTGAAAATGTTTGTTGTGTCCGGCGCGCTTACATGATCTTATGCAGTTGCGAGCGCCGTTAAACACGTACCAACAAAGAAAAAAAATGCTTTTGTAGGTGGGCCATGGTCACTAAGGACTTGTTTCTTGACTGTGCAGTGGAGAGCAGTTTTGTTCTCCTGGACAGGGCCAAGCTCCCGTCTTCTCTCCCTGGGCAAGGAACAAACCAGCAGCTGCCAGATATTTCAGTGGGAGGTCAGTTTGGCTCTAGTTGTGTGGTACATACTACGTTCTGGCACCGGGAACTTCTCTTGTTCTTTTTTTTAAAATGTAGATTGTGATCACAAGTGAAGGTTGGAGGCTGAAGGATCTGTTTGTGAGACAGTTGGCGCGTCATGTGTTGTGAGTTAGTGCGTCGTGTGTTGTGAGTGTGTTGTGAGACAGTTAGTGCGTCGTGTGTTGTGAGTGTGTTGTGAGACAGTTAGTGCGTCGTGTGTTGTGAGACAGTTAGTGCGTCGTGTGTTGTGAGACCTTTAGTGCATCGTGTGTTGTGAGTGTGTTGTGAGACAGTTAGTGCGTCATGTGTTGTGAGTGTGTTGTGAGACAGTTAGTGCGTCGTGTGTTGTGAGACAGTTAGTGCGTCATGTGTTCCTCTCCTGTGGGTCCGGGGGGATGGCCCAGTGAGGGCTGGCTTTGTGGACACAGCTGTAAGGATGATGTCTCATGATGACAATATAAAGACAATAGTTTCCCTCAATGTCTCATGATGACAATAGTTTCCCTCAATGTCTCATGATGACAATATAAAGACAATAGTTTCCCTCAATGTCTCATGATGACAATAGTTTCCCTCAATGTCTCATGAAGACAATAGTTTCCCTCAATGTCTCATGATGACAATAGTTTCCCTCAATGTCTCATGATGACAATATAAAGACAATAGTTTCCCTCAATGTCTCATGATGACAATAGTTTCCCACAATGACAATGTCTCATGATGACAATAGTTTCCCTCAATGTCTCATGATGACAATAGTTTCCCTCAATGTTTCATGATGACAATAGTTTCCCTCAATGTTTCATGATGATCGATGCTTCCGCAGAGGAGAATATTTTTGTCTTTATCCAATGAGAAGAGGTATAGGTCAAAAGGACTTGTGGCTTTGACTAGGACTAATGAGACCAGTTCTGGCAGAGCAGAGCTTTCCACATTTGGAGCAGTAAAAATTTGAATTCTTTTCGTGGATGTGCTCAGTTTGCTGACTTCCCTCTTGGTATCAGCATTTCTAATTTCTGCCTGGCTGTCTGCTGTGACTGCTGCTGTCCGGCTGTCATACACCCAACAGCTTTGTACAACATACACCCAACAGCTTTGTACAACATACACCCAACAGCTTTGTACAACATACACCAAACACCTTTGTACAACTCAGGTTGTAAAGCACAGTTTTGTTGAACTCCAACCTTTAACACGACGGGAACGTTTCTGCTTGTGTTTGATTTAGGGCAATGTGGAGGAGTATCTGGCCAGAGAGGGAGCAACTGACGCACACATGGAAGCCCCCGACAAACCGCTGCCTCAAAAACCTGGGAAAGGAAAAGTGAGTTCATCGTCAGTGTTAAACCTTTATTCTTTTGCTGTTCAAAATTTACTTTTGGTAATTTTAACGTTTGTGGATACTACATTTTTCAATGAGGGGGAACAGAATTTCTACTGAAGAACGTAAAGTAAAAGCTTTGTTTAATTTTGTGGCCTGCATCCAGACATTTCTTGAATTTCTTTGGCGGGATGCTTCCAGACATTGATGTCAGGTTCATTGAGAAGTCAGTGGAACATGTTGCTATCTCGTGCAAGCGATGGAGAGAGATCGGGCGTGTCTACCGCTGGCACTGGTTATCTCACTCTTTGCTGGTGGCTCGAAGCACCTCTAGTTTTGCTTTTGTGGTGGTCTAGGTGAGAATCGTCTGTAGTGCCATGGAGGTAACAGCTTTACCTTGTGGCAGATTGCTCACTAGCCCAGACGGCTATTTTGTATTTTCTCCGTTCTATAAGCTGTATTGGAAATCCAGACACAAACTTCTAATTCTAATGATTTAAACTGGGGGCTCCGGAGACCTAGAGGTCAGTGAGTTCACTCTAATGTCCAGCCAGGGACCTAGTGGTCAGTGAGTTCACTCTAATGTCCAGCCAGGGACCTAGAGGTCAGTGAGTTCACTCTAATGTCCAGCCAGGGACCTAGAGGTCATTGAGTTCACTCTAATGTCCAGCCAGTGACCTAGTGGTCAGTGAGTTCACTCTAATGTCCAGCGTAAGTCAATGACAGAACATTTGAGTTGGGTGGTTTCTGGGGTGTGTCTGCGAGCAAAATAGAGCTAAGAATTCCGTTGTCCCGTCTTCTTCCTCTGTCAAAGTATGGAGAACAGTATGTCACAATTCATCTAGAAGCTGGTTCATTTACCTTGCTTTTGATGTAATCATCTAGAAGCTGGTTCATTTACCTTGCTTTTGATGTCAAAAGTTTCCATCGCTCTTGAATAGAAGTCGGGATATTAGCAATTGAAGAAAGTGGGGGGG
>NW_004798349.1:112079-115398 GCF_000002075.1 Aplysia californica
TATTGATCATTTGAATGTCGCAGTTGAAACAGTTGTCAGCAGAACTACAAATAGTATTGATCATTTGAATGTCGCAGTTGAAACAGTTGTCAGCAGAACTATGAATAGTATTGATCATTTGAATGTCGCAGTTGAAACAGTTGTCAGCAGAACTACGAATAGTATTGATCATTTGAATGTCGCAGTTGAAACAGTTGTCAGGCCATCCTAGGAGAATTCTAAGTAGAAACAAAAGCGAAAGTAGATCTTGAGAATGTCTCGAGTCTGAATGCCAAATCGATACTACTTCCCTTACGTATAATGGAAATAACACGTGCGAGCAAAGATCCAACACTTGGGGCGAGTCAACGACTAAATCCAGCATTGATATTTGGGAAAGAGTGCTCCGAGTTCCTGCTGACTAAAAGTTTAACGGGTGTTTCCCGCGACAGAGAAGAAGGCAAAGTAAGCTTTTAGAAAAATCCAGTGCAGCAGACGGCACCAAAAAATCGGGATACACGCGAACGAAATTGGGAAAGTCGGGATGCTTGAAATTTGAGGAAAAAAATTGGGATATCCTGATGAATGAGTGGCAGGTGTGCTTCTAGCAACAGGAGACAGAATGATTTTCTTTGTATGTTATCGTGCTCAATGTGTGGGACTGAGAGAAAACTGTGAGTGTATATGTTTGTGTGTGTGTGGGGGGAGGGAGGGGGGTGTTGTGAGTGTGATTGTGTGTGTGTGTGAGAGAGAGAGAGATGAAGAGAGAGAGAGAAAGAACGAGTACAGTGAAACCTGCCCTGACGGCCACCTCTATAAGACGGCCACCTGTACAAACGGCCACTTTCCATTTCCCCCCTTGCGTTTTTTCTATATAATTTAACTATGTAAAATGGGCACCTTTTCAACGCGACCACCATATTTTAACTCACAAGCCCTATCACACCAAGCTATAACACCTGTCTTTGACCGCCACCTTAGTGACTCCATTACCTTTTGTTATGAATTGTGCATTGGCCCCTGGCGTTGTGGGCGAGCCGTCATAATTCAACCACCTGTCGTTGTTGTTAGGTAGTCCCTCCAACCGATCATGTTACGTTGGCCCCTCCCACTGTTGACCAAAAAGTAACCAATTTTCAGCTGCTGGTGAGGTAAGCGTGTGATCCGTACGTCTTGCCGGAGACAAAAAAGTAGAGACGAGCCACTCCTCAATTTAGGCGAGATTGGGGTCAGGCATCCGGTGAAAGTTTCACGCCGTACAACTAATAGTCTGATCCTCACAACCGAGGAATCGCCTTATTGTTTTCATAGTAAATTAAGCAAGAGGGTTTGTCTGAATGGGTTTTAAACACCATTTCTCTTTCTTTACCGTCACGTCATACCCACACCCACACATGAAAGATGGAGTCAGAGCATTCTAGTAATTCTAGTTAATATTTTGATTAAAATTTCAAAACATACCTTACTGCATATTTCCTCTCGGTCGGTACAATCATTGACCTGTCTTGGTCACGTCCCCTCTCCTTATTCCTGGCCCGTATCTCATTGCATTAGTGCGCACAATACGCCAAATCTTTTCTATTCTTCTACTTCTACTCCTTTTTCTTCGTCATTCTCTTCTTGTTCTTGTTTTTGTTGTTGTTGTTGTTGTTGTTGTTGTTGTTGTTGTTGTTGTTGTTGTTCTTCTTCTTCTTCTTCTTCTTCTTCTTCTTCTTCTTCTTCTTCTTCTTCTTCCTCTTCTTCCTCTTCTTTTTCTTCTTCTTTTTCTTCTTCTTCTTCTTCTAGTGTGGGTGGTTGGCGGGTGCTCTGGTGTGGTGTACTCCTTCTTTCCTATCAAGCACCTATGGTCCTTATCTCTCTTCCTCCTCCTGTTTTATGTATGTAACTCTCTTGTAACGCATCTATTCTTCGGCATTTATATGACCTTATTGTTGCAACGCAGCAGGTGCCGTAAAACTCTTTCTAAAACTAAAAAAACCCAACTCTGCTTCCTTTTCCTTCACTGGAGCATAAATTTGATGAATTCATTAATTATGCGCACACTGACCAACTTCACCACATACCACTACTACCGACGTAGTGACTGAGATGACTCCTCGCTCCCTCTGTCCCCGGTATTAACTATAGGAAATAACCAGGGGAAGTGACTTTGAGAGGAACAGACTATGAAATGTACGGCGTGACATAGTTTTGAGGCGCTGCATCACCGATCTGGCGTAAATAACATGATGCGAAGAGGGGCCAGCTGACGAGGGAAATATCTCTCACTAGTCATCTCCGGTCTCGCTCATAACCCATAAGCCCCGCCCAGAACTCATACACAAATTGTAAGTGAGATGAGTGGTCACTGTTTACCCAGTCTGTAACAAAGTAACAATGGACGTCAACATGAACTTGTGACAGAAGCGTCGCTTGTTCTCCGAGTGGTGGCCACCCTTGTGTTTGTTTTGCCATAGCACTCGGTCCTCCTTGTCTTTCACATTTCGTTTTATTGTCACCCGTGCACGAAAGCAGCAACAAAAGAAAAAAAAAGAAAAAAAAACCCCAGCGAAAACAACAAGAATAACAACAACAACAACAACAATAACAACAACAACAACGCGGCTACTATTGGTTGGGACCTCAGAAAGGAATTGTTTGTTTTCTTCACCTTGATCAGTCCTGCCTAACATGGCCACCCGTCTTCTACGGCCACCCGTCTTCTACGGCCACTTTTCTCTATGACAATGGGTGGCCGTCTCACACAGGTTCCCCTGTATGTGTGTTCATGCCCATGGGTACACATGTGGGACTGAGTGGTTCATCAAGGCTGGTGCATCGTTGACCATGAATGGAGTGAGTGCCTTTCTCTGTTTATGTATCTGAACATTGTGGAATTGAAACATGAAATGCTGACTTGAATATATTTTTTATCAGAATTTGGTGAACAAGTCGGTGGATCTGGGCCCAGAGGACACCCGCTCCACCGTTTGTCTGCCGGTCACCCTCGACCCGGAGAAACACCCACCCCCACAGCTTCCCCCGCCGCCCGCCGGGCTAACGGACAGTCAGGTCAGCCATTGGTCGTCTTTGATGCCCTCACCGAGACAATGCAGTGTTTGTCCACCTTTGTAGAGCCAGCCAACACTTTTGCCTTCTATGAGAGGCTTAAATTTCCATAGCACCCCGCCATGTGTATGTTCTAACTAGACATAGCACCCCGCCATGTGTATGTTCTAACTAGACATAGAACCCAGCCATGTGTATGTTCTAACTAGACATACACCCCCAGTGGGTCGGGGGGATATAAATAGACCCACTGCACCGCCAGCAGGAGGTGCAACCCCTTCACTGGCGATTT
>NW_004798349.1:117757-118139 GCF_000002075.1 Aplysia californica
TTTAATGCCCATAGCCCTCTTTGGGGAAATGAACCAACTGATACTAAAGGTAAAATCATAGAAGATTTCTTAATAAAAACCAGTACTAGTATTTTTAACGACAATTCCCCAACATTTCAAAATTCAAATAACCTAAACGTTTCATCCATAGATTTAACCCTTTGTCATCCTGACCTAATTCCAGACTTTCAGTGGTCGGTCCTTGACGACCCACATGGATCGGACCACTTCCCCATCACCCTAATTCCAGACATTCCACACCAAACTCCTATCCCAGACCGTTTCAATCTTAAAAGAGCGGACTGGGATGGGTTTCACGTGGAATGTCTGGAGAAACTCAATCCATCTCAAACACAAACACAAACTTTTGAACGATTTCATG
>NW_004798349.1:120766-122820 GCF_000002075.1 Aplysia californica
CCTAGCCTCGAACCTCCCAAACTTTGG
This sequence comes from Aplysia californica, assembly GCF_000002075.1. Lineage (NCBI taxonomy): Eukaryota > Metazoa > Mollusca > Gastropoda > Aplysiida > Aplysiidae > Aplysia > Aplysia californica. The sequence goes on from NW_004798349.1 coordinate 120,794, forward strand.
CCTAACCTCGAACCGCCCAAACTTTGGTCTAACCTCAAACAACCCAAACTTTGGCCTAACCTCAAACAACCCAAACTTTGGCCTAACCTTGAACTACCCAAACTTTCTCCCACAGCAGTACCGGGGTCCCATCCTCTCGTTTCTGCCCCAGCCCAAGTCCGCTCTGCGTCCCGTGTTTGCTGAGCTGAATGAGATCATCACGCACCACAAGATGTTCCAGATTGAGCTGGCCGAGGCGGTCAGACGCTGGGACATGGAGGAGAAGATTGGGGACATCTTCACAGCCTCTGTACGCTCACCGCACAATTCTCTGGAGTATTTGGACAAATAAATAAACTCCTCGTTTTTCTAAATTTTATGGGTTGCAAATTTTTGGGTGAAAATAAAGTGTAGTTGAAGGAAAGGCAAATTGAAGAACATTTTGGAGGTGTCTTTCTTTATATAGAAGTGGTTCTAAAGTATTGCAAAAATTTGGCTTTGGAAGAAGTACTTATTTTCCACGAGTGTGGCTTAGAACAAATTCCTATAGTTGTATCATGTATACTGCTGTAAGATCTACTTCCTCTATGTCTAGTTATGATGGTTTCAGTCTGTCTTTGGCAAAAGCTGATCTGTATTGTGTTGAAGAGATTTCTGTTTTTATTTATGTGGGCTTAATGTTCAGAAGAATAAGCCTGTCCTTCACTTGTTTGTTTTTATGTCTTTGATTAGAAGGCACTCGAAAGGTTATTTAAAGCAATATAAAGATTTGATAAAGTTCCTACATAGAATTTTTGAAGTGTATCATGATCCGTTCATATATTTCTTGGGAATGTTCCCACTTGTTTGATATTTGCTTTCACCATTGAGTTCTTTCCCTTTTTTTTTCCAAACTCTTTCAGTTTTCCAAAACTATGTTGGTGAACGCTTACAGCATTTACGTCAACAACTTTGCTGCCGCCATGGAAGAAATCCGAACGCTGCAACGAAGCCGACAAAGTTTTGACACGTTTCTCAAGGTTTGTTCTACACGTTTCCGTTGAATCTGTCTCATGTCATTCTGACCTTGTATTGTCGGAAATGACGACACGCTCCTAGAAATAAACAGTCACCCCCGGGGCAGTGCCACTGACTGAAGTGTCTTTAGTCCCAAAGCGGGGACATAACCATGTTCTTATGCACAGTAGAATTGTAATTGTAAATGGGCTGATTCATCAATGTCATGCTCATAATATAACTGTGCCTGAACTGCAACGGGGAATTGGCGCTCATATGACCTTATGCAGTTGTGAGCACCGTAAAACCTCTATTTAAACTAAACGAAAGGGAATTGCTGCTTTTTCTCTCCTAATCCTTACTATCATCATTTTTCCTCTACTTCTTTTGTATGTTTGTCACACTCTTGTGACCCGCTATTTCCGGGAGTGGCGTCGGTAGTCTAGTGGTTAGGCTACCGGACTCGTAATCATGAGATTGCGAGTTCGGGGGTTCGAGCCTCAGCTCGGTCCGACGTTGTGTCCTTGGGAAAGGCACTTTACACAAACTTCCCACTTGGCTCGGTCCTATCGGAGACGGACGTTAAACTAGGAGGTCCCGCCCCTTAAATAACCTAATAGTGTTGATAGGGGCGTTAAACCATACCATTTTCTATTTCTGGGGTGCCTTGATAGTCGAAGCAGACCTCGTGCTGTTGAAGCTAGAGAGGTGAGCAGAGTAAGTCTGATTCCATGTAAAGACTTCTCTGTTGACATCCACCCCTTGGAGCTCATATGACCTTATGCAGTTGCGAGCGCCGTAAAACCTCTACTAAAACTAGATTAAAATAAACAGTCTTAATCTCGGGGATGTTTGGGTCCTGTGTGTTCTCACTGAAACCCTCCCACCTTGTGTGATCCGAAACGTGCGGACGGTGGCTGTTGTCTGGGGCATAGCAAGGAAGTCAAAATCTCAAGGGAGGGGAGTAGTTCTTGGGCAATCTACTTCCTCTATGTCTACCCCACAAAGCTGTATCATGTATACTGCTGTAAGATCTACTTCCTCTATGTCTA
>NW_004798349.1:125328-129718 GCF_000002075.1 Aplysia californica
GTGTGTGTGTGTGTGTAACCAGTGGTTTCACTATTTGTATATGTGTGTGTGTGTACGTGTGTGTGTACGTGTGTGTGTACGTGTGTGTGAGTGTGTTTGTGTGTGTGTACGTGTGTGTGTGTGTGTATGTGTGTGTGAGTGTGTACGTGTGTGTGAGTGTGTTTGTGTGTATGTGTGTGTGTACCTGTGTATGTGTTATGTTCCCTTGCCTGGGACCTGCTGAAGTGCACACCACACACATGTGTGTGTGTGTGTGTGTGTGTGTGTGTGTGTGTGTGTGCATGTCTGTTGTGTGTACTGTGTGTGTGTGTGTGTATACATGTGTATGTGTGTGTACGTGTGTGTGTGTGTGTTTGTACATGTGTGTGTGTGTGTGTGTACATGTGTATGTGTGTGTACGTGTGTGTGTGTGTACGTGTGTGTGTGTGTGTAGATGTCTGTGTGTGTACATGTGTGTGTACGTGTGTGTGTGTGTGTATGTGTGTGTGTACATGTGTACTTGTGTGTATACATGTGTGTGTGTGTACGTGTGTGTATGTGTGTGTGTGTGTGTGTGTGTATGTGTGTGTACGTGTGTGTGTGTACGTGTGTGTACGTGTGTATGTATGTGTGTGTGTACGTGTGTGTGTGTGTGTACGTGTGTGTGTACGTGTGTGTGTACATATGTGTGTACATGTGTGTGTGTTTATGTGTGTTTGTATGTGTGTACATGTGATCTTCCCTCCCCCAGGACCTGCTAAAGTACACACCACAAACACACCACGACCGACGCGCACTGCAGCTAGCTCTGACAGAGCTGGAGAACGTGACCCACAAACTGAACGAGCGCAAACGACACAGCGAGCAACGCTTCCAGGCCCAGCATGCCCTGCAGCTCTTGACACGTCAGAAGGTACAGCACCTGGTCTCTGCCTGGAACCTTGACCTTGACCCCAGGAGGAGACTACTCCGCACCGACACGGTGGAGCAAGTGGTAGGTGGTGCTACAGCTGGAGGGGCGGAGCTCACCAACGAGGCTGTGTATGTGCTTGTCGCGTTTGTCTGTCCTTGTGTGTGTTTGTCTGTCCTTGTGTGTGTGTTTGTCGCATTTGTCTGTCGTTGTGTGTGTGTTTGTCGCGTTTGTCCGTCGTTGTGTGTGTTTTTCGCGTTTGTCTGTCATTGTGTGTGTGTGTTTGAACGTCGCGTTTGTCTGTCGTTGTGTGTGTGTGTGTGTGTTTGTCTGTTGTTGTGTGTGTGTTTGTCGTGTTTGTCTGTTGTTGTGTGTGTGTTTGTCGCGTTGTCTGTCGTTGTGTGTGTGTTTGTCGTGTTTGTCTGTCGTTGTTATTATGAGTACATCCCAGCACGCACGTAGCAAACATGCTCCACGAGAGACCTGTACCTGACAAAGGGGGCTCTGGTGGTCTAGACTAGTGGTCTAGACTGGTGGTCTAGACTGGTGGTGTTTGCCTCTCATTCAAAAGGTTGCAGATTCCAAACTGGACAAGGATCAACAATGTTCCCCTCTCGAATACTTCCATCTCCATTTTATGCTAGGACCCTCTTTTGGTACGCAACTTAAAAGTGATATGTACGTCACTAAATTGGTGAATAAATAAAAACAAATGACCCTATTTGGATAGTTCTTCATCTAATGAAAGAACTCCTGGCCTAAGGGATTTGTTTTCACCAATTTCCAAAAACTGATTTGACGTCGGTTGTCATGGAGGAATGTGTCGCAACCACTGCCACAAGGAGGGAGGGTGTGTGGTGGGTGGAACTGTGTGTTTTGTTCTGTCAGCTTGATCAATTCTATTCTTGGGTTGTTGTTTTTTCAGTATGGCGAGTTTGGGAACATGAAGTGCAAGGAACGAAGACTTGTCCTCATGAATGACCTTGTGCTGTGCGTCAAAGTGCTGGAGAAGTAAGCCTCTTTCTTGTACCGTTTTTTCCAGACAATGTGTCAGTATACCGTGGACTCCGTGTCAGGGTATTGGTATCACAGACTGTCTTCTATGTCAGGGTATTGGTATCTCTGTCTTCTATGTCAGGGTATGGGTATCTCTGTCTTCTATGTCAGGGTATGGGTATCTCTGTCTTCTATGTCAGGATATATGGAGCTATTGGTATCGTCATGAACCCTGTACCTTTATCTTGCTTTCAGTGGAGAAAATTCCCTTTTGTCTGGAATACAAGTTGAGATTTTTTAAATTGAGAGATTTTTAGCTGATAGTGAGTATGTAGGTTCTATTTATAGGATCAGATAAAGGCAAAAAGATGAGGATGAGTAACTTGTGGCTGGAACGTTTCCCTCAGGGAGCAGGCCGGCTATCGAGTGGAGAGACTGGCGCTACGCTGGATGGCCAAGCTGCGTGACCTTGAACTCAAGGACACAGCCATCACACCAGATATGCAAAGCGTTATAAAAAAAGAGCCGGAGAAAATCCAGATTCTGACATTGATGCCTGGTGAGTATCTGGGTACTATCCCCTCCTTCCATGGACACTCTCTTATGTAGACTGGAAGCATACTTTGCCTGGAAAACTTGGACCAAAACTAGAGAAGAATTGAAACCGAGTGACAGAGTGGGGCTTGTGCTTGGTTCTTGGACAGTTTTTCCTTCAATAATATACACACCCTTGTGGACCTTGGGGAGATTACTGTCTTCAGCTAATTGTCCAGAACCTGCGGTTGCCTGTGACTTGCAAAGTTGAGATTGTGAGGCCGGGGGTTCAAGCCTCAGCTCGATCCAATGTTGTGTCCTTGGGAAAGGCACTTTACACGAATTTCCCACTTGGCTCGGTCCTTTGGGAGATGGACGTTAAACTCAGAAGTCCCGCCTCTTAACACATTACGCCCTGAGGGCCTGGACGGGAAGTCCATTGTTAGATCCTAAGCAAGGGGAAGGAACCCACCTCCCGTGAATACAAACGTTGAAAAAACACATTTTAAAAATACTAAACAAATTCCAAAAATCCTGATAAAATAAAAGTTGAAAAAAAAACTGAATGTAAAATTTAGTTTCAGAAAAATATAACTTTATGTATGCGCAAATTGTTGGAAATGTTCTCACTTTCGTTCAATCGGGGTGTCCGACCCGTCACTCTCACTCTCAGCCTCGCGGTCGGGCCCTAGATCTAAATTCTAGATTTTCTACGTCTGATCAATCTGAATCGCCCCAAACTTTAGTTACAACGTTTTCATCAAAATCTGAGCCATCTGATTTGTCACATGCTTGTTTTTGCTCAAATCCATCGTTGTGTCCGTTTTTGAACTCAATTTTGTCGCTTTTCAACAAGTCGAGACACTTTCGAAGTGTGGGTAACGCGATCGCACTTTGATCAGCTCATTAATACTAAAACTGCTGGCCCGAAAAATTTCGTTTCAGTATCAAACGAAAGAAGAGACTTTTTGCTATGACTATGCAAATCAAAATCTCGGCCCCAGAGTCTCGTCAAGGTGAGACTTTGTTTCTAAAGACGCTTGGTCGACGCGGGCGGTTCCGGGCGAGTCAGGGTGGAGCGCGTAACCTAATAGTAGTAATAGTTTAAAGAGGGGTGTAAAATCTCTATCATTTTATCGTTTTCACCAATAACATGCCTAAAACTGCTCAGATGTGCTGTTCTGTTCGGCCTGTGAAGTAGAGACTGGAAGCAAAAGTTACTTCCCTGCCCATTGTGTTGGTTTGGGTGACATTTGGTGGAGCTCATGCGAGATCAGTGGACGGTGATACAATTCTTGGTTTTATTCCGATAGTTAATGATTTAGTGGAGTAAAATCCTGCTTGACCAATCAGCTTTGTTTGGGAGGGTAGGTGAGGCAAAAATATCGCTGGAATGTTGTTGTTTTTTTACTGTTCGGCTTGCAATTTCATGAGCAAATTTTGTTTGCATATAACAAGAACTTGGCCCAAGTCTTTCATTGACGTTAAATAGATAATAATTTACTGGTGGGCTAGAGGTGAAGAAATTAAGCATTTTCAGCCTCAGTCGGTTAAAAATATAATTTTGTGATGTGAAACTGAACATTTCAGTATTAGGAACCATGTTTTTAGAACAGGAATGCTTTAGCTGGTGAGATCATGACTCTGATCAGAAACATTATGTAGAACTGTGAGAGATTGTGTACATCTGTGATGTGAAGCGTTGTGTACAAATGTGAGACGTTGTGTGTGTGTGAGAGAGACATTGTGTGAGAGGCATTGTGTGAGAGACATTGTGTGAGACATTGTGTGAGAGACATTGTTTAGAACTGTTTCAGACAAGCCGGAGGAAGACCCGTTCCACCTGTACGCCGACCTGGCAGAGATGCTGCATGACTTCACCGTCCTGGGGCAGATGGCTGCACTCGTGTCTTCGCTGAAGCGATCCTATGGCGGACATGTGAGGACCTAGGCGGGTTATGGTGGAGGTGG
>NW_004798349.1:129818-135198 GCF_000002075.1 Aplysia californica
GGGACGTTTTAAGTTCCCCAATGACACATTTCAGATAGAGCATCTAGGGGGCGGGGTTTTATGTGACACTTTTCAGATAGAGCATCTAGGGTGCGGGGTTTGATGTGACACATTTCAGATAGAGCATCTAGGGGGCGGGGTTTGATGTGACACATTTCTGATAGAGCATCTAGGGGCGGGGTTTGATGTGACACATTTCAGATATTGTTGTTATGGTTGTATCTGCCTCTGTCTGTATTGTTGTTATGGTTGTATCTGTCTGTCTGTTTTGTTGTTATGGTTGTATCTCCCTCTGTCTGTATTGTTGTTATGATTGTATCTCCCTCTGTCTGTATTGTAGTTATGGTTGTATCTGTCTGTCTGTATTGTTGTTATGGTTGTTTCTGTCTCTGTCTGTATTGTTGTTATGGTTGTATCTCCCTCTGTCTAAATCGTTGTTTTGGTTGTATCTATCTCTGTCTGTATTGTTGTTATGATTGTATCTCCCTCTGTCTGTATTGTAGTTATGGTTGTATCTGTCTGTCTGTATTGTTGTTATGGTTGTTTCTGTCTCTGTCTGTATTGTTGTTATGGTTGTATCTCCCTCTGTCTAAATCGTTGTTTTGGTTGTATCTATCTCTGTCTGTATTGTTGTTATGATTGTATCTCCCTCTGTCTGTATTGTTGTTATGGTTGTATCTGTCTGTCTGTATTGTTGTTATAATAATAATAGTAATGAAGATCATTTCTATAGCGCCCACTCCCGTGTAAACACAGCTCTAGGCGCTTTACATAAATGCATGTAAGAAAAATATTCATGCACGCGACACACACACACACTCACACACACACACTCATATACACACAAACACACACACATATACATATACACACACACAAACACACGCATACACACTCACGAACACATAACGTGCACACATGTATGCCAAACACACACACACACACAATAACACACACTCACACACACACACACACACACACACGTACACACACACACACACACACACACACACATCTACTTGCTTATCACACACACACGATTACACATCGTCACGAAATGAGAATAAAATGATATATACACTGCAATTCACAAAATACATAAATGGATACATAGACATTTACATAACATTGTATTGAACATGAATCTACTGACTTAAAAAGGATGTCATCAAATGTGTCTGTAAAGATTTTTAAAATTTAGACTCAGATGTTGTATGTCTCAAGGGTTGGGGAAGAGAGTTCCAAACTGACGGAGCAAGGTGGGCGAACGATCTTTCGGCTAATTTTTTACCGCCTTTTCTAGGAACTCGTAAAAGATACTGGTCGCCTGATCTTAGTGATCTAGATGGAACATAAATCTGGATGAGATCACTAAGATATGAGGGAGCTTTGTTATTGACACATTTATGACATAATATTGCAATTTTATATGACATTCTAGCTGACACGGGAAGCCAATGCAAAGTTCTTAACATGGGAGTAATGTGGTCCCTCTTCTTTTTCTTTAGTACAAGCCTATGGTTGTATCTTCCTCTGTCTGTATTGTTGTTATGGTTGTATCTCCCTCTGTCTGTATTGTTGTTATGGTTGTATCTCCCTCTGTCTGTATTGTTGTTATGGTTGTATCTGTCTGTCTGTATTGTTGTTATGGTTGTATCTTCCTCTGTCTGTATTGTTGTTATGGTTGTATCTCCCTCTGTCTGTCTGTCAGGGCCTGAGTGAGGAGCTTGTTCATGAAGTGTCCCGAGATCTCCAGCGAATGATTCAGATCAAAGACGAGCAACTGCGGCTGGTCAACAGCTGCTCCATCGTTCTGGTGGACAACTCCAAGTAGGTTTGAGATTGAGGAAGAGTTTTACGGCACTTGCTACACCAATAGGTGGGACAAGGGCTGATCACGATAGGTTTTTGTTTATTTTGTTTTGTTAAATGTTTTACAGTGTTCGCAACTACGTAAGGTCATATGAGCGCACGGGACATGTTAAACATTTACAGATTTTTAAGGGTTGATTTTGAATATTGCCCAAGTGGTGACTGAAGCATACTCTTATTGATTTTAGACCACCAGGGGATCTTTAACATGCACAACTTGTACAAGGGACCTCTGAGATTTTTAGCTCTTATCCCAGAAGGCTATATGTTGGATCTTACCTACCGGAAGATCAGGGGTGTGGCTGAAAGACAGCAGTAAGAAGGAGCTAAGGAGTAACAGTAGAAAGGCTGCAGAAAGAGTCAGGAGCCCAGAGGAGGGGGTTAGGTGTAGGGGCAGAAAGGGGAGACGAAAGAAGACGACAGAACAATGCTAGAGAGCAGGAAAGGATGTGAAAGGAGACAATTTTAGAGAAGATTTTACGTCGCTGTCAGGTTTGAAATCCAAGACCTGTTGAAGGAGAGATGAACTCCGCGACCTCTAGACCACCAGACCTGTTAAAGGAGAGGCGAACACCGTGACCTCTAGACCACCAGACATGTTGAAGGAGAGGCGAACACCGCGACCTCTAGACCACCAGACATGTTGAAGGAGAGATGAACACCACGACCTCTGGACCACCAGACCTGTTGAAGGAGAAGCGAACACCGCGACCTCTAGACCACCAGACATGTTGAAGGAGAAGCGAACACCGCGACCTCTAGACCACCAGACATGTTGAAGGAGAAGCGAACACCGCGACCTCTAGACCACCAGACATGTTGAAGGAGAAGCGAACACCGCGACCTCTAGACCACCAGACCTGTTGAAGGAGAAGCGAACACCGCGACCTCTAGACCACCAGACCTGTTGAAGGAGAGGCGAACACCGCGACCTCTAGACCACCAGACCTGTTGAAGGAGAGGCGAACACCGCGACCTCTAGACCACCAGACATGTTGAAGGAGAGGCGAACACCTCGACCTCTAGACCACCAGAGCCCCCCCAGAGTAGTTTTACATTTTCAGGCCTTCCCCTAGACCTTGTGGGATTTTCAGAAAGTATTTCTGTGAAGAGTATGTGCCTCATGTGCTGTTGATATATCAGCTTTGGAAAACTTATCATTGAAGCTATGAGGTCATGTCTAGATAGACCATTGGACGTAAAGCACACCTTGTACTTCACAAAAACAGAAAGGTATGTTGTTTTTCTTACACATGCAAGGTGTGTTGTTTTTCTTACACACGCAAGGCGTGTTGTTTTTCTTACACACGCAAAGCGTGACGCGCAAGGCGTGACACGCAATGCGTGTTGTTTTTCTTACACACGCAAGGCGTGTTGTTTTTCTTACACACGCAAGGCGTGACACGCAAGGCGTGTTGTTTTTCTTACACACAAGGTGTGTTGTTTTTCTTACACACGCAAGGCGTGACACGCAAGGCGTGACACGCAAGGCGTGTTGTTTTTCTTACACACACAAGGTGTGTTGTTTTTCTTACACACACAAGGTGTGTTGTTTTTCTTACACACAAGGTGTGTTGTTTTTCTTGCACACGCAAGGCGTGTTGTTTTTCTTACACACGCAAGGCGTGTTGTTTTTCTTACACACAAGGTGTGTTGTTTTTCTTGCACACGCAAGGCGTGTTGTTTTTCTTACACACGCAAGGCGTGTTGTTTTTCTTACACACAAGGTGTGAGAGGGTTGGACCCCACGTTGGGACTGGGAATGCTTGTCTCAGTTCTTTCCCCTTGATTCCATCGTTATGGCTTGTTCTGTCTGAGTGTTGTCGATGGAGAAAACAAATCTGTCGTCTAAAGTAAGAAAATCATACATTGTCTGTCTGTCTCTGTCGTCTAAAGTAAGAAAATAATACATTGTCTGTCTGTCTCTGTCGTCTAAAGTAAGAAAATCATACATTGTCTGTCTGTCTGTGTCGTCTAAAGTAAGAAAATCATACATTGTTCTGGCTTGCTCTACTCTAAGTTGTTGTCGATGGAGACAACTATTTTCTTTTCTCTCTCTATTGATATGTAGTTTGATGAGAAGGGCCAGGTGTGTTACTCATGTAACAAGGCCAGGTGTGTTACCCATGTAACAAGGCCAGGTGTGTTACTCATGTAACAAGGCCAGGTGTGTTACCCATGTAACAAGGCCAGGTGTGTTACCCATTTAACAAGGCCAGGTGTGTATGTGTGTTACCCATGTAACAAGGCTAGGTGTGTATGTGTGTTACCCATGTAACAAGGCCAGGTGTGTATGTGTGTTACCCATGTAACAAGGCCGGGTGTGTATGTGTGTTACCCATGTAACAAGGCCAGGTGTGTTACCCATGTAACAAGGCCAGGTGTGTTACCCATGTAACAAGGCCAGGTGTGTTACCCATGTAACAAGGCTAGGTGTGTTACCCATGTAACAAGACCAGGTGTGTATGTGTGTTACCCATGTAACAAGGCCAGGTGTGTATGTGTGTTACCCATGTAACAAGGCTAGGTGTGTATATGTGTTACCCATGTAACAAGGCCAGGTGTGTTACTCATGTAACAAGGCTAGGTGTGTTACCCATGTAACAAGGCCAGGTGTGTATGTGTGTTACCCATGTAACAAGGCCGGGTGTGTATGTGTGTTACCCATGTAACAAGGCCAGGTGTGTTACCCATGTAACAAGGCCAGGTGTGTTACCCATGTAACAAGGCCAGGTGTGTATGTGTGTTACCCATGTAACAAGGCCAGGTGTGTTACCCATGTAACAAGGCTAGGTGTGTTATCCATGTAACAAGGCCAGGTGTGTATGTGTGTTACCCATGTAACAAGGCTAGGTGTGTATATGTGTTACCCATGTAACAAGGCCAGGTGTGTTACTCATGTAACAAGGCTAGGTGTGTTACCCATGTAACAAGGCCAGGTGTGTATGTGTGTTACCCATGTAACAAGGCCAGGTGTGTTACCCATGTAACAAGGCCAGGTGTGTTACCCATGTAACAAGTCCAGGTGTGTTACCCATGTAACAAGACCAGGTGTGTATGTGTGTTACCCATGTAACAAGGCCAGGTGTGTATGTGTGTTACCCATGTAACAAGGCTAGGTGTGTTACCCATGTACAAGGCCAGGTGTGTTACCCATGTAACAAGGCTAGGTGTGTTACCCATGTAACAAGGCCAGGTGTGTATGTGTGTTACCCATGTAACAAGGCCAGGTGTGTTACCCATGTAACAAGGCCAGGTGTGTATGTGTGTTACCCATGTAACAAGGCCAGGTGTGTTACCCATGTAACAAGGCCAGGTGTGTATGTGTGTTACCCATGTAACAAGGCCAGGTGTGTATGTGTGTTACCCATGTAACAAGGCTAGGTGTGTTACCCATGTACAAGGCCAGGTGTGTTACCCATGTAACAAGGCTAGGTGTGTTACCCATGTAACAAGGCCAGGTGTGTTACCCATGTAACAAGGCCAGGTGTGTATGTGTGTTACCCAT
>NW_004798349.1:136644-138369 GCF_000002075.1 Aplysia californica
TACTCAAGTACATTTTACAGGAAAGTACTTTTACTGTACTTAAGTACATATTTTAGATTGTACTTAAATTTGTACTTAAGTACTTTTTTAAAAGTACTTTAACAGCTCTGTATGTATGTATATATGTACATACATACATACATTACATCAGTATGGCTTGTTCAGGCATAGTTCAAGTTGTGTACATCAGTATGTATGTATGTATATACATACATACATACATTACATCAGTATGGCTTGTTCAGGCATAGTTCAAGTTGTGTACATCAGTATGTATGTATGTATATACATACATACATACATTACATCAGTATGGCTTGTTCAGGCATAGTTCAAGTTGTGTACATCAGTATGTATGTATATATGTACATACATACATACATTACATCAGTATGGCTTGTTGTGTGCAGGTCTTGTGGATGGTGGAATACACCTCATCATTTATCTTTCCACTGGTATAAGTTGTACCGATCTGTTTCTTACATTCAACAAACAATCTTTGAGCAAAGACTGGGACGTGGGTGGTTGGCGTCCTTATCTCCCCTTCTTTTTTATGTTTGTTACTCTCTTGTAACACCTCTAATCTTCTGGCACTCATATGACCTTATGCAGTTGCGATGGCGGAAATACCTCTACTAAAACTAAAAGACTGTGACCTGTCACGTCTTGCGCACGCTAGAATTTTCTCTAGCACGTGGGGCTCATCTATGGTCAGCTGTCCAGGGGTCAGTAAAAGCCCGGCACTTTGAAGGGTCAGTGTCCAGTGCTATTTTAGATAACATGATGCTAACTTTTTCATATATTTAAAAAAGAAAAAAAAATCTAATAATTTTGTTTTTGTATAATGTCATTTTGACTAGTGTCGTCATTCGCTACTATCTTGAGTCATCTAAAGTGACCAAATAACACTTTCTGCGTCATTTGGTTAAGATTTGTGTGTTGATTACAAATATGTACCGTAGGCGAATTATTTACTAAATAGCATAGACAGTTTTTAGCTTTTGAAAATGATCCTTCACATAGCTTGATTTTGCTCTAATTTTCCATTTCTGTGATTATGTAAATGATACTGATTGACAAAACTGAATAATGTTTATCCTTGGTTGGAATTGGTTGAGAAAGTGATAAAAACAACCTTGTACAAATCACTAATTTGTCGACTGTGGTGCGGAGAATCAGATGGTGACCTTGAGATGACCTGTCACTTTCAGGTCGGAGAAGCCACACTACGTTCTTCAGACAGCGACGGCGGCCATCAAGCAGGACTGGTGCCTGGACTTCCTGATGGCCAGACTGGCGCTGGACAAGTCAAACTGCGAGGCCTGGGACGGTCCGGTGTCCAGCGAAGGCGTGGATGCTGACCGCCTGCCAGCCTACTTCATGAAGTGTGTGTCTGTCGACGTGCCTCGCAATTACACCAAGGTGAACTTTTTACTGCTCTAATGATGTGTCTGGCAATTACACCAAGGACATTGCAGGGTCAGATCTTCTTTTGTGTGACCAGTGAGATATATGAATACCGTGTATGAGATATATGAATACCGTGTATGAGATATATGAATACCGTATATGAGATATATGAATACCGTATATGAGTTATATGAATACCGTTTATGAGATATATGAATACCGTATATGAGATATATGAATACCGTATATGAGTTATATGAATACCGTTTATGAGATATATGAATACCGTATATGAGATATATGAATACCGTATAT
>NW_004798349.1:139747-143974 GCF_000002075.1 Aplysia californica
CTCTCTCTCTCTCTCTCTCTCTCTCTCTCTCTCTCTCTCTCTCACAGATATGATGATCTCTGTCTCTCTCTGTCTCTCTCTCTCTCTCTCTCTCACACAGATATGATGATCTCTGTCTCTCTCTCTCTCTCTCTCACAGATATGATGATCTCTCTGTTTCTCTCACAGATATGATGATCTCTCTCTCACTGTCTCTCTCACAGATACGATGATCTCTCTCTCTCTCTCACAGATATGATGATCTCTCTCTCTCTCTCTCACAGATATATCTCTCTGTCTCTCTCACAGATATGATGATCTCTCTGTCTCTCACAGATATGATCTCTCTCTCTCTCACAGATATGATGATCTCTCTCTCTCTCACAGATATGATATCTCTCTCTCTCTCACAGATATGATGATCTCTCTCTCTCTCTCACAGATATGATCTCTCTCTCTCTCACACAGATACGATGATCTCTCTCTGTCTCTCTCACAGATACGATCTCTCTCTATCTCTCTCACAGATACGATCTCTCTCTCTCTCACAGATACGATGATCTCTCTCTCTCTCTCTCTCTCTGTCTCTCTCACAGATATATCTGTCTCTCTCTCTCACAGATACGCTGTGCTGTGCCTATCTTCCTGAATCCGGAGAACGCGGCGTGTAGCATCGGCGTGCAGCACCTGTGGGTGTGTTCCTCTACGGCCGACCGCGGTCAAGTGGCCATCCTGTCTATTCACAACTCAAAGCCCGCACTCACCGAATCTTTCAGGTACCAACGTGACATGTACTCATGGTCAAACGTGTCGTCTACTCATGGTCAAACGTGTCGTGTACTCATGGTCAAACGTGTCATGTACTCATAGTCAAACGTGTCATGTACTCAAACGTGTCATGTGTGGTGTACTTATGGTCAAACGTGTCATGTACTTATGTGTACTCATGGTCAAACGTGTCGTGTACTCATGGTCAAACATGTCGTGTACTCATGGTCAAACGTGTCATGTACTCATGGTCAAACGTGACATGTACTCATGGTCAAACGTGTCATCTACTCATGGTCAAACGTGACATGTACTCATGGTCAAACGTGTCATGTACTCATGGTCAAACGTGTCGTGTACTCATGGTCAAACGTGACATGTACTCATGGTAAAACGTGTCATGTACTCATGGTCAAAGGTCATGTACTCATGGTCAAACGTGTCATGTACTCATGGTCAAACGTGTCGTGTACTCATGGTCAAAGGTCATGTACTCATGGTCAAACGTGTCATGTACTCATGGTCAAACATGTCGTGTACTCCTGGTCAAACGTGTCATGTACTCATGGTCAAAGGTCATGTACTCATGGTCAAACCTGTCATGTACTCATGTTCAAACATGTCATGTGTGGTGTACTCATAGTCAAACCTGTCATGTACTCATGGTCAAACGTGTCATGTACTCATGGTCAAACGTGACATGTACTCATGGTCAAACGTGTCATGTACTCATGGTCAAACATGTCATGTACTCATGGTCAAACGTGTCGTGTACTCATGGTCAAACGTGTCGTGTACTCATGGTACAAACCTCAGTTTTGACGTAAAAATTAATATTTTGACCTGTCATTTACTTAAAATTTTTATAATAAATGAAAGTTTCCTCATAATATGTATCTGTGTACATGTTTTTAATGTTTATCAACTCTGGAAAGCCCTCAGAGTACATTATTTAGTTTGTTCATAACAATTACTACAAAAACAAAATACTGATTAAAAAACATACCCATACACTTATGATAAAAATCAAAATATCAGAATGTAAGCAAGGTCTAATACATCCTCAAGTTGGGTTAAAATTAAAAATACATCCCAAAACAACTGTAAATTACATGGAATAAGGTTTCATTCATAACCATTATGACACACTGTCACGTTCATAACATGATGACAATCCATTATGACAAGCATATTTTTGCCTCTTCTTCGCGTCTCTTTTGAGTCATCAGCACGCTGCTCTTCCGTGTTTAATCCACCATGTAAAAGGATGTTGTGAAACAGTGGGAAGTCCCTCACATGATATTTTGCAGAAATATCATAAAGTGTTTGTTCTTAACATCATTATGACAAACCTGGATTATCTCAATCAAAGTCATATTCAAGCAAAACCATTCGATGGAGCGGAAAATTACCCTTCTGATGGATCAATGTCATACCGGTCATTCCTCGGGATGATATGTTTAACGATTTGGGTTTTCTAGAACTTGGAAAGTCTGATGATGTAATTATGACACGAGTTATGAACGAACTTATAAATTTTACTCAGCAATAACATCATTAATATAAAAAAATAAAACCCTTTTAATGGACACATGCTGTTATGATGGTGTATACTAAATATTTTCAATGTTTGAATGCTCTACTGTTTGATAGTTTGAGATTAACAATATTCTGTATTTAACATACAATGACGTGTGTGCACTCAGGATGAGTAAAAAATGCCCTATTTTTAGTACTATTATTTTTCTATGTAGATATAAGATGCACACATCAATCCGCTCATGCAGCTTGACCAACTTATTTCCTTGCCATATGCATGAAGTTTTCAGAAGAAAACATATTTTACCATGAATAGTGGTTGATATAAAAAGTCCTCATGCAAACACCCCCACCTTTTGGCAAAGCTCATGTCTGTGTGTGTGTGTGTGTGTTTGTGTGTGTGTGTGTGTGTGTGTGTGTGTGTGTGTGTACTGGTATAGTGAGACTGAACTAACTGTTTCTTTCCCTCCCCCCCCTTCAGGGCGTGTGACTGTGACATCACAGCGGCCGAACTGGTCCCCGGATGTGGTCAGCTGACGCGGCCAGGAGACTACCTGTTTGCCGAGGACACCGTGTGGGTGGCCACTGCACGCTGCGAGTGAGTCATCCGGGGCAGACCACTCTTGTGTGGGTCTGTGCCGCCTTCTTGGCCTTCAGTAGATAAGTAAACTATGCTTCTGATACCTCCTATTTCTGTGGTTTGGAGAGTTGCTCCCCTTTGATCTTTCTCACGATTTGTCTCCCTCTCTCCCTGCCTCAAATGACGGGTGTTGTCAATATGTGCTTCTCTTTAGTCCAGACATTTTTCTGTTTAGTCGAATGGAATCTTTTCCATCCATCATATTTCAGACCATTTTGTTTGTTCAGAAGTCTGTCGTTTGTCATGCTGGTAAGTCACTCATGTTAGTTGAGAACTTTCCCCAAACCCCCGAGTGGGACAGCTGTGTTGTTTGACTATGTTCCCTGCCAATGTGTGTACAAGTTTCCCTTCTTTATACTCCGAGGGCCTTTGATCTTTTGTCATGTGGAAGGCAGTGTGGGGAAGTCGGGCGCACGTCAAAATTATGAAATTGAAAAAACTGGCATTTTTTCCCAGGTCTGAGAATTTTTATCAATTTTTGTTTTTTGGCTCTAAATCTTTCGTACCTTTCAAAAACACATTTCTGTGTGGTTTTTACTGAAAAACATTGAATAAGGCATAAAAGATGTAAATTTCCAGCTTCCACAGACTCTGAAGCTAAGGAAATAACGCAACTTTGGTGGCCATTTTCTTGCTAATTTCACCTCTGAAACTAGGCGACCCCCACCTCCTTCAATCGCCAATATCTTGACTTGTATCCGAGATAAATGGATATTTTGGCCATCCAAAGCAAGGCAAATGAACAAGCTTTAAGGTGATACCAATAACTCCATATGCCCCCAAATTGACGAGCGCTTGATTCCACTGCGTCGTGACACATATCCTAATGCTGTTTTGTCGTATCGTTTTGAACGAGACTTGGGAGGAGTGACACACACTTCTGTTTCTCTCTCCAGTTCAGGCTGCAGAAACTTTTCTCAAATCCCTCTTTCTCTCTTTCTGAGGGGAAAAAACCACCGTGGCACATACTGATTAATCCTCAAAAACAAAACTTAATTGGATACGTTGGATAGAATCGTTGCCAACAGCCAATGGGAAAGCTCCTTCATGTCACGCGACATTGCAGGGTCAGATCTTTTTTTGTGTGCCAAGAAAACATTTGGCCATCTTTCCGCCAGAGGTCTGTTTGGTTCTGTGTGCTCCACGCCACACGCCACGCCACGCCAGAGGTCTGTTTGGTTCTGTGTGCTCCACGCCACACGCCACGCCACGCCAGAGGTCTGTTTGGTTCTGTGTGCTGCACGCCCCACGCCACGCCAGAGGTCTGTTTGGTTCTGTGTGCTCCACGCCACACGCCACGC
>NW_004798349.1:148817-150212 GCF_000002075.1 Aplysia californica
GTGTGGTGGTGTGTGGGTTTGTATGGGTGTATGTGTGGTGGTGTGTGGGTTTGTATGGGTGTATGTGTGGTGGTGTGTGGGTTTGTATGGGTGTATGTGTGGTGGTGTGTGTGTGGGGGGTGTGTATGGGTGTATGTGTGGTGGTGTGTGTGTGTGGGTGTGTATGGGTGTATGTGTGGTGGTGTGTATGGGTGTATGTGTGGTGATGTGTGTGTGTGTTTTGCCATAACTTCACTCACAGTAGGACCACCCTCTCCATAGTGAAATAAAACCTAGGAACCAAATAATGAAGACAGGTTGAGCCAACGACACCCAACAAACTAGGAGAATGTTTTCTCCTGCAGCGTAAAACAAAGCTGCTGTTTCTGCTATTCTTTTCAAAATGGGATCATCCTCGCAAAAAACTGTACCATACATCTGTAACATTTAACAAAACTGGACCATACATCTGTAACATTTAACAAAACTGGACCATACGTCTGTAACATTTAACAAAACTGGACCATACATCTGTAACATTTAACAAAACTGGACCATACATCTGTAACATTTAACAAAACTGGACCATACATCTGTAACATTTAACAAAACTGGAACATACATCTGTAACATTTAACAAAACTGGACCATACATCTGTAACATTTAACAAAACTGGAACATACATCTGTAACATTTAACAAAACTGGACCATACATCTGTAACATTTAACAAAACTGTACCATACATCTGTAACATTTAACAAAACTAGACCATGTTCACCTCAAAGCCAAACATAAGAACATAATATTACTCCATGGACTTCTCATATACAGTCCACTCTCAGGGCAATGCCACAGTCCACTCTCAGGGCAATGCCGAACAATGCCGAACAAATGGTGACTTCTCATATACAGTCCACTCTCAGGGCAATGCCGAACAAATGGTGACTTCTCATATACAGTCCACTCTCAGGGCAATGCAGAACAAATGGTGACTTCTCATATACAGTCCACTCTCAGGGCAATGCCGAACAAACCGTGACTTCTCGTATCCAGTCCCTTCTCAGAGTAATGTCACAGTCCCCTCTCAGAGTAATGTCACAGTCCCCTCTCACAGTCCCCTTTCAGAGTAATGTCACAGTCCCCTCTCACAGTCCCCTCTCAGAGTAATGTCACCGTCCCCTCTCAGAGTCCCCTCTCTAGAGTAATGTCACAGTCCCCTCTCAGAGTAATGTCACAGTCCCCTCTCAGAGTCCCCTCTCAGAGTAATGTCACAGTCCCCTCTCAGGGTAATGCCACAGTCCTCTATATTGATGTGATTGGCTGATTCTTGTGGGTCCTCTATATTGATGTGATTGGCTGATTCTTGTGGGTCCTCTATATTGATGTGATTGGCTGATTCTTGTGGGTCCTCTG
>NW_004798349.1:150312-155778 GCF_000002075.1 Aplysia californica
ACATTTAACAAAACTGGACCATACATCTGTAACATTTAACAAAACTGGAACATACATCTGTAACATTTAACAAAACTGGACCATACATCTGTAACATTTAACAAAACTGGACCATACATCTGTAACATTTAACAAAACTGTACCATACATCTGTAACATTTAACAAAACTAGACCATGTTCACCTCAAAGCCAAACATAAGAACATAATATTACTCCATGGACTTCTCATATACAGTCCACTCTCAGGGCAATGCCACAGTCCACTCTCAGGGCAATGCCGAACAATGCCGAACAAATGGTGACTTCTCATATACAGTCCACTCTCAGGGCAATGCAGAACAAATGGTGACTTCTCATATACAGTCCACTCTCAGGGCAATGCCGAACAAATGGTGACTTCTCATATACAGTCCACTCTCAGGGCAATGCCGAACAAACCGTGACTTCTCGTATCCAGTCCCTTCTCAGAGTAATGTCACAGTCCCCTCTCAGAGTAATGTCACAGTCCCCTCTCACAGTCCCCTTTCAGAGTAATGTCACAGTCCCCTCTCACAGTCCCCTCTCAGAGTAATGTCACCGTCCCCTCTCAGAGTCCCCTCTCTAGAGTAATGTCACAGTCCCCTCTCAGAGTAATGTCACAGTCCCCTCTCACAGTCCCCTTTCAGAGTAATGTCACAGTCCCCTCTCACAGTCCCCTCTCAGAGTAATGTCACCGTCCCCTCTCAGAGTCCCCTCTCTAGAGTAATGTCACAGTCCCCTCTCAGAGTAATGTCACAGTCCCCTCTCAGAGTAATGTCACAGTCCCCTCTCAGAGTCCCCTCTCAGAGTAATGTCACAGTCCCCTCTCAGGGTAATGCCACAGTCCTCTATATTGATGTGATTGGCTGATTCTTGTGGGTCCTCTATATTGATGTGATTGGCTGATTCTTGTGGGTCCTCTGAGTAATGCCACAGTCCCCTCTCAGAGTAATGCCACAGTCCCCTCTCACAGTCCCCTCTCACAGTCCCCTCTCAGAGTAATGCCACAGTCCCCTTTCACAGTCCGCTCTCACAGTCCCCTCTCAGAGTAATGCCACAGTCCCTTCTCACAGTCCCCTCTCAGAGTAATGCCACAGTCCCCTCTCACAGTCCCCTCTCACAGTCCCCTCTCAGAGTAATGCCACAGTCCCCTTTCACAGTCCGCTCTCACAGTCCCCTCTCAGAGTAATGCCACAGTCCCTTCTCACAGTCCCCTCTCAGAGTAATGCCACAGTCCCCTCTCACAGTCCCCTCTCAGAGTAATGCCACAGTCACCTCTCAGAGTAATGTCACAGTCCCCTCTCAGAGTAATGCCACAGTCCCCTCTCAGAGTAATGCCACAGTCCCCTCTCAGAGTAATGCCCCACTAACCGTGACATCTCGTATCCCCGAAGAAAGAACTGGTTTCTCCCAGTAATCTCCAGCAAAGGGGGCAGCCGCCGTAACTTCTTTCCTTTTGGTTTTCCAGCGAGAGGTCAGCTTGGGTCCTTCGTCCATCGACCACGTGGTCAAGTCTGGCGTGGGTGTGTGGGTGTCGGCCCACGATAGCCCGGTCATCCGACTCTTCCACAGCGAGACGCTCGAAGCTTTACAGGAGATGAATATTGGGAATATCATCAATCGGATCCGTGCAGGTGTGTGTGTGTGGGTTTGTATGTGTGTTTGTGTGGGTTTGTGTGTGTGTGTGTGTGTGTGGGTGCGTGTGTGCATCTGTGTGTGTGTGTGAATTGTGTGATGTGGGTGTGGATATGTGTGTGTGTTTGGGTGGGTGTGTGATGTGTGCGTGTGTTTGTGTGTGTATGTGTGTGTGTGTGATGTGTGCCTGTGTGTGTGTGTGTGCATGTGTGTTCGTGTGTGTGTGTGATGTGTGCCTGTGTTTGTGGGTGCGTGTGGGTGTGGGTGCGTGTGTGCATCTGTTTGTGTGTGTGTGGGTGTGTGTGTGTGTGTGTATGTGAACGTGATGTGTGTGTGTGTGTGTGTGTGTGTGTGTGTGTGTGTGTATGTGAAAGTGATGTGTGTGTGTGTGTGTGTTTGTGTGTCTGTGATGTTTGCATGTGTGTGTGTGTTCGTGTGTGTGTGCGTGTTTGTGTGGGTGTGTGTGTGTGTGTATGCATGTACGGGGTGTGTGTGTGTGTGTGCATGTGTGTGTGGGTGTGTATCATTTAGGAGTTGGCTTTGAGAGTGTAAGCTTGAAGATTTCATCCCCCAACTGTCTAGACGTCTCCACGTGCTCCACGTGAGTCTGGAAAAGTAGTCAGCCCGTCTGCTGAATCACGTCAGAGTGGTGGGGAGGGAAATATGTCATCTTTTTCCTTTGTTTGTGTGTGCTGTAAATCCCCTATTCTATTTTTGACCCACTTTAGGCTTACATCTAAGAAACTGTTTGGGAACCTTAGTTTGCACTGACCTTTATAAATGGGCCTTTAGATTCTGTGGTCATCTAACTTTTGGACATGTATTCAAAGATCTGAGAAGATTGAACAGAGCCATTTCATTTTATCTTGTGATAACAAAGGCCAGTCGAAAGTGAACAAGCTGATAGAATTGTTGTTATTATTTTAATTATTTTTATTATTATTTAATTATTGTTATTATTATTATTATTTTTGTTGTTATTGTTATGATTATCTGTGTGAGTGAACTTCCAGAGAAACTGTGGACGATGAAGGATGCCTCGGAGGCCGTGGTGACCGCTCTGGGGGTCAGCAAAGGTCTACTGTGGCTGGGGACCAGCATCGGGGTCATCCTGTCTCTGCCGCTGCCACGGCTCAGGTGGGTCGCCGCTCTGTGATTGGCTGATTCTTGTGGGTCCTCTATATTGATGTGATTGGCTGATTCTTGTGGGTCCTCTATATTGATGTGATTGGCTGATTCTTGTGGGTCCTCTATATTGATGTGATTGGCTGATTCTTGTGGGTACTCTATATTGATGTGATTGGCTGAGATTTGTGGGCTCTGTATATTTATAAATATATTTCGATTAAGGAGAATGGATGTAGGTCAGATTAGACGCCTAGACTTCTCGGTCCCGATCTCATGGTAGGTCAGATTAGACTCCTAGACTTCTCGGACAATCTCGATCTCATGGTAGGTCAGATTAGACTCCTAGACTTCTCGGATAATCTCGATCTCATGGTAGTTCAGATTAGACTCCTAGACTTCTCGGACAATCTCGATCTCATGGTAGGTCAGATTAGACTCCTAGACTTCTCGGACAAAGGCGAAAAAATCTTGGAGGGGCTGGGAGATCCCACGTGCAAGTTGTGCATGTAGAAGACCCCTTGGTGGTCTTAAAATCAATTTTGAAAATAGGTTTCTATCACCTTTTGGGCAAAATTTAAAATTAATTCTTTCCAAATTGAAAATGCTTAATGTGTCCTCCACACTCATATGACCTTATGCACTTACAAGTGCCTTAAAACACTTATCAAAACAAAACAAAAAAAAGACTTTTTTTCTTAACTGACGTGGAAGTCTTTTGGAACTAGGAGAAGAAATGAGCAAGAGAAGGAAGAAAAAGAAATGAGCAAGAGAAGGAAGAAGAAGAAATGAGCAAGAGAAGGAAGAAGAAGAAATGAGCAAGAGAAGGAAGAAGAAGAAATGAGCAAGAGAAGGAAGAAGAAGAAGGAGAAAAGGAAGAAGGACAAAATATTCTCCTTTATTCTTAGGAAAAAGATTGTATCTAGATCGAGTATCCTTGTGTTGGAGGTACCAATTTGCCTGTTTAGCCTTGTGATCGAGGCAGAATTTATGGGAACATCTGGGCTTGATGATTTTGCTGTGAATGTCATGAAATGTATGGACTGTTGTCATCATGGCCTTGACCTTGTTTGTTTCCCGTGTCCCTTGGTTTCAGCGACGGAGTCCCGCTGTACCGAGGCAGCCCGTGCGTGTCCCTTCACTCCCACGCCGGCCCCGTCAAGTTCTTCACCATGTTCCCCTGTGCTCAGGCGACCTTGGAGCTGAGGCGCGCCAGCTCGCTGAGGCACACGCTGAGTATGCGGCCAAGTCGCCGAAACCTGGCGCGAGAACAGATGGAGCTGGAGGAGAGTGAGGCTTGGAGGAACGCGGCAAACGTCGCTTCTTTGTCACCGGTGGAAGAGTCGACTAGAGGCAGTGGGGGAACCTTCTGGTCGGAGGAGGAAGGTTTGCTACAGGAGGGGAAGGAGGGAGAGGAGGGAGAGGAGGGGAAGGAGGGAGAGGAGCGGAAGGAGGGAGAGGAGGGGAAGGAGATTTCTAGCGTCCCTTCCACGTCTGATGTTCAAGCTTTAATGAAGTGGGAAAGAGACACTGGCTTCCAGTCAGGTTTGATCAGAAACGGGAGTATTGAACTAGCCGAGCGAGACGCCGGCAGTAAGGGGGGGTCATCCCATGTGCCGGCCACTTCTAAAGGGAGCGACGGGCAGAAGAAGCTGAGTCACTCGAAGGAAGGGCTTCGAAGTTCTCAGGACGATAGTTCTGTGGTTTTTCGCCGACGCAGGAGCCGAGTTCCGAATGCCGAGAGACAAAGTCGGACATTGTCCTTCCGGTCAGAGCTGGCCAATCGCATCATAGTCCAGTCAGAGACCATGTCGCTGTCCAATGGGGATCTCTCCGAGCTCCAGGAAGTAGAAATGTTGTATGAAAACCTCTTGGAAGAGGAAATTGACCACGAGGCAACGATGAGCTCCAATGGTTTTGACGAGACCAAAGAATCAGCTATGACTTGTGTGGTGGAGGAACACAAGGAAGGAAAAAATCTGGAGAGAGACGAGCCTGTCCAAAGTGATCTCCCTTGTAGCCACGTCACGGACACTTCCTGCACCGACCCGACCGCTGGGCCCGCCAAGACGCCGCCGCTCAGTCATGCTCACAGGGAACTCGCGGCCAGCCAATCAGCATCTGGCTTGTCTCTAGCGGCGACCATTTCGCCAGGTGTAACTTCGTCTCCGTCTCTCGCTTCGGTTGTGTCTTCGTCATCGTCGGGTAGCCACCAAGATGATCCGCTGTGTGAGCGTAAGGTCGGAGGTTCCAGCCTCGGGTCGGCACAGACTGTTACACTGGGGAACACGCTGCGACGACCGACCACGGCTCATGGGAACACGATGCGACGATCGACTACGGCTCACGGGAACACGATGCGACGATCGACCACACCTCACGGAAGTACCGTGCGACGTCCGTCCAGCAACGCCGTCATTGTACTGACCGGTGGCGATGGCTACCGCGACCTTGACATGTCCAGAAACCAGCACAAGTCAGAAGACGCCTGTGTCATGTTTTGGCTCTACAAGTTTTGAAGCTGGGTATTTTTGTATGGTGCACACACCTAAGGAAATCTGTACATCAGTCATCTTATACATCAGTCATCTTATACATCAGTACATCAGTCATCTTATACATCAGTCATCTTATACATCAGTACATCAGTCATCTTATACATCAGTCATCTTATACATCAGTACATC
>NW_004798349.1:156160-157185 GCF_000002075.1 Aplysia californica
GGGGGGGGTGATTTCTGTTTTTTCAGGAAGTCTTGGGTAGAGAAGAGAAAGAAATGAATGGAATCTACCTTGAGAGAATTCTAGAAGGATCTTTAGAAGACCAGGCAGTGATGGAAAGAATTACTTGTAGAAAATGTCTGTGGTTGACCACCCGGATTGTCCAAGATGGCTGCTCCTCTATATCGAGGAGAAAGGTGGATGTCTTGTACAGGTGGATGTCTTGTACAGGTGGATGTCTTGTACAGATGTCTTGTACAGGTGTCTTGTAAGGATGTCTTGTACAGATGTCTTGTACAGGTGTCTTGTACAGGTGGTTGTCTTGTACAGGTGTCTTATACAGGTGGATGTCTTGTACAGGTGGCTGTCTTATACAGGTGGATGTCTTGTACAGGTGTCTTGTATAGGTGGATGTCTTGTACAGGTGTCTTGTACAGGTGGATGTCTTGTACAGGTGTCTTGTACAGGTGTCTTGTACAGGTGTCTTGTATAGGTGTCTTGTACAGTTGTCTTGTACAGATGTCTTGTACAGATGTCTTGTACAGGTGTCTTGTACAGATGTCTTGTACAGGTGGATGTCTTGTACAGGTGGATGTCTTGTACAGGTGGATGTCTTGTACAGGTGTCTTGTACAGGTGGTTTTTTCCTTTTCCTCTTGTTTGTGAATATATTCTTCCAACCAAATGTTTAAATTTTATATAAATATATAAATATGTGTAAACCCACTAAGCTGTGATTTGGCTCGGTTGAGGACAGAAGCTTTCTCTGAACATTTGATGTGGGACAACGTGGTGAAATCAGGCGCTCGGCAAAATAAGGAAATTGAAGAAATTAGCATTTACCGCACGTCTGGTCATTTTTAGCTTTTTTGTTTTCGACTCAATACCTTTTATGTCCATTAAAGTAAGAAGACATTTCTGTGTGCATTTTGCTGAAAAACATTGATGACAGGCTCCAAAATGTAACTTTTCAGTTTCCATGGACCAGAACCAGAGTAGCAGATTCCACCACGTCGTGACACATGGGGG
>NW_004798349.1:161669-163342 GCF_000002075.1 Aplysia californica
CGTAGAATGAAGGAAAAGAGTAGTTGTTGGCGTAGAATGAAGGAAAATAGTAGTTGTTGGCGTAGAATGAAGGAAAAGAGTAGTTGTTGGCGTAGAATGAAGGAAAATAGTAGTTGTTGGCGTAGAATGAAGGAAAAGAGTAGTTGTTGGCGTAGAATGAAGGAAAAGTTGTAGTTGTCGTAGTAGAATGAAGGAAAAGTTGTAGTTGTTGTCATAGAATGAAGGAAAAGTTGTAGTTGTTGTCGTAGAATGAAGGAACAGCTTTCTCTCCTCCGGAGGGTTGTTTATGTCAGCTTTATATATATATATATATTTATGTTGTTATTATGATATATATAATTTTTCAGCTGGGGATGGAATCAGAGGTTTCAGTTTAGTGCTGAGTGTGGGTGTCTGTGTGGGGATATTTCCTTTTGTGAATGATGAAATGGTCCGGTGTTGTCCGTCCTTCAGTCGTCACTTGTTTGTTTGTTTTTTGCTTGACCTTGACCTCCATTTCTACTGCTGAAGGAAAGAACCATATTGCCATACATTGTACATGAGACTCATTTGTTCTTTATTATAAAATGTGTAGATAAGTCCTTTTGAATCAGGTGCTCATATAATATATATATATTTCTTTCCCAAGAATGTTTTGATGTTAAACAAGATAGCTGTTACTATAAATATCGGCCAATGGCGTACATCTGTCGTTCTAAAGTTATCCACATGTTCCATCGATGCTTGCTGTTTGCTTTTGTTGAAATTGGCCATTCCCCTTTCCTTTTTTCCCCTAAATGTTGGACCGTGCTGTCCCCTTCTTTCCTCTGTGCTGATAAGGTGTGTGGTTTTATACTGGATAGAAATATATTGTAACCTGTAATGTTAATGATAGCTTGTCTGTCTGCTGGACTGTATGTGACCAATGTATATCAGCAGAGAATATTTCTTGAACAGATCTATGGCCAGTCAAACCAACTGTTGCAATGTTGGAGATTTCTGTTACTCTAGTTAAAATATTGGATATTTCTGTTACTCTAGTTAAAATATTGGAGATTTCTGTTACTCTAGTTAAAATATTGGAGATTTCTGGTACTATTGTTAAAATATTGGAGATTTCTGTTCCCCTCGCACTGTTTTGTCTGTCCACTGTTTTGTGAGTTTATACCACCTTTGGTGAATTGGCATATTTTTCCTGTCTGTGGATGTATTTTTTTTTCCGTTAACAATCTGTTCATGATGTATACTTATGGTAACCATTGGGTGAATGTTCTTTGTTATTTTACAAGTCTCTGCATGGTGACAAATGTTCTTTGTTATTTTACAAGTCTCTGCATGTTGACAAATGTTCTTTACATGGAAGTGAAAGGGTAAAGGAAAGAATTCTTTCTAGAACTGTCTCATTTTGCTTGTGCTCCAAGTGAGATCGTTTCTAGTTATAGCAGAGACCTAGCAACGGAAACAAAACATCAAAGCTTGGGCCAGACCGTGAATCTGACCAATCCCGTGACGACAGGAACTGCGGCGGTAAACTCAAACAAACATGGCTGATTCTAAGAACACGCACTGTAAGTGGTGTGCTATAAACTGCACTAATTAACATTATGTCGCGCTCATAACTGTGCCTGATTTACAACAGGGAACTGCTGCTTTTTCTTTCCTAATCCTTACTATCGTCATTTCCCCTCTACTTC
>NW_004798349.1:165158-167095 GCF_000002075.1 Aplysia californica
TTTGTCCCATGGACTCCTCATTTGTCCCATGGACTCCTCATTTGTCCCATGGACTCCTCGTTTGTCCCATGGACTCCTCGTTTGTCCCATGGACTCCTCGTTTGTCCCATGGACTCCTCATTTGTCCCATGGACTCCTCATTTGGTTTTCATGCTTGCATTTTCAGGTTTGCTTTCCGTTTCTTTTTAATTTTATTTGTCTGATTGATTTTCACTTTTGAAGGTTTATTTTTGTGATTCATTGTTGATTTCTGACTGGTTCAGAGTAGTGGTTGTGTTTCATGGAGCCTGGGTCACCAACCTCCAGTTACTGTCGTGTAAATGTCTCCTGATAGCTAGCTCACTAACCTCTGGTTACTGTCTCCTGATAGCTAGCTCACTAACCTCTGGTTACTGTCTCCTGATAGCTAGCTCACTAACCTCTGGTTAATGTCTCCTGATAGCTAGCTCACTAACCTCCGGTTAATGTCTCCTGATAGCTAGCTCACTAACCTCTGGTTACTGTTGTGTAAATGTCACCTGATAGCTGATTCAAAGATGGGAATGTGGGTGGTTGGCGGGTGCTCTGGTGTGGTTTGCTTCTTCTTTCCTATCAAACATCTATTGTCTCTATCTCCCCTCCTTCTATTTTGTGTGTATGTTACTCTCTTGTATCACCTCTAATCTTCAGCACTTATTTGACCTTATTTTGTTGCAAGTGCTGTAAAACCCTTACTAAAACTAAAAAACTAAAAAGATGGGAATCCATTCCAGTATAGTTCTCTAAGTATGTGTGGTGTTGTTGGGATTTTTGCATTGGCTGTGCTGGTGATGTGTCTGTGATTAGTTTTTTCCAAGAATTGTGTTGATGAATAGAAACATTTTTTCCAAGAATTGTGTTGATGAATAGAAACATTTTTTCCAAGAATTATGTTGATGAATAGAAACATTTTTTCCAAGAATTGTGTTGATGAATAGAAACATTTGTTTAGTACTTGACCCTGCCCTTAGCATGGTGGAAATGTACAACTACAGTTGAGATTTGTTGTTGTTGTTACTGCTGGGTATACTGCAACATTTGTAGCTTACTTCTTCATCCATGGTTGCCATGGAAACAAATGTGATTTTTTTTAGCATGTTTGTAAATGTAACAATGCGACTTAGGCTTCGTGTCCATTGGCTGGGACGGACATGACCCGATTTTCTGTCGGGAGGAGGAAACATGGTCGGGTCGTTTCCGTCTTGTGTGTCCTCACAGACCGGAATAGACACGCCTGGTCTGTTGGCCTACTTCTTCCCCGGATGTGTACGCTAGGCCGCTGTCGTGGCGGGCTGTGTTCTCAGTACGGGGCTATAAATAGTCAAGAGGTCACATGAACCCAAGGCGGGAAAAAGAAATGTAGGGTTTAAAGGGAAATTGGTAAAATGGTCAATATGCTTTTAAACCACGTGGTTTGCGCATAGATTTTGCTAATTTGAGGCGCTAATTGTGAATATGACATTAGATTTTTAATCCGATTTCAAATGTATAAATTTTTTGTAGCTCCGGCGGGGCCTCTGGCTCATGAGTCACGACCCCGCCTGGCTACAACTGAGCAAGTAGATTTTCAACAGTCACGTCTTTCCAACAGTCACGTCTTTCCAACAGTCACACAGTCACGTCTTTCCAACAGTCACGTCTTTCCAACAGTCACGTCTTTCCAACAGTCTCACAGTCACGTCTTTCCCACAGTCACGTCTTTCCAACCGTCACGTCTTTCCAACAGTCATGTCTTTCCAACAGTCACACAGTCACGTCTTTCCAACAGTCACACAGTCACGTCTTTCCCACAGTCACGTCTTTCCAACCGTCACGTCTTTCCAACAGTCATGTCTTTCCAACAGTCACACAGTCACGTCTTTCCAACAGTCACACAGTCACGTCTTTCCCACAGTCACGTCTTTCCAACCGTCACGTCT
>NW_004798349.1:167195-169947 GCF_000002075.1 Aplysia californica
ACAGGGTGTGGTGGGGTGGGGGACAACACAGCGGGCGAGTTAGCCTAGAGAACTTTCTTTCTGATCACCGGCGCCGAGCTTTGAACATCGCTAGCGCTAGAGAAAGAAACCTGCTTCGATTTTTGGTCAAGCAAGACCTAGAGGTCACGTGGAAACAAAATGATCATCAGGGGAGATAACAAGGAGAAACAGACAGAACACCAAACTCAAAGATTAGACCT
Source organism: Aplysia californica (assembly GCF_000002075.1). Taxonomy (NCBI): domain Eukaryota; kingdom Metazoa; phylum Mollusca; class Gastropoda; order Aplysiida; family Aplysiidae; genus Aplysia; species Aplysia californica. The sequence continues at coordinate 167,417 of NW_004798349.1, forward strand.
ACTTTAATTCCCTTGAATTTATTATAGGATCCCTTATTACGAGAATCCTGCTATAATGGACATTTCTCCCCACTCCCATCCCTCTCGTTATAACAGGATTCCACTGTATGACCTTATTGGGCTTCAAGTGCTGTAAAACGCTTACTTAGCCTAAAAAAAGAGAGGATGGTTTGTTCCTCCTTCTCTTTCTCTGCCCGAAACATCACTGTTTTTTTCCCTCTCTCTGCAGGGTGGGTGGTTGGCAGGTGCTCTGGTGCGGTTTGCTTCTTCTTTCCTATAAAAAGCTATGGTCGTTCTCTCTTCTCCTCCTTTTTTGTGTTTGTTACTCTCTTGTAACGGCTCTAATCTTTGACACTTATATATATGTGAAGGATGCTGACAAAATTAGTTACTTTTCGAATCCTGGTCTTATGGACATAGATAAATTATGTCAAAATTATTGTTTTAGTTGATATAATTTAGCATATGAACTGATAAAAGGTATTAAACTTGAAGGAAAATGTATCAGTTTAAAATGTACAAATTTGATGTGTCTATTTTCGGCCAACATCTCCATTCGTGGATAACGAGGAGTAACTTCCTTTTGTCAGCACTCCTCACATTTGACCTTATTGTGTTGCACGTGCCATAAAAAGCTTTTGCTAAAACTAAACTGTCTCCCAAGGTGAAGGTGAACAGTGTGGAGTATCAGCCGGCAGTCGCCAGCTCCAACAAGAAGTCGGCCAAGGCTCAGTGTGCGGCCGTGTGTCTGCAGGAGATGGGCCTGCTGCCCAGAGACGTGCCGCTACTGTTCTAACGTGAAGGCTGGCCAGAGACGTGCCGCTACAGTTCTAACGTGAAGGCTGGCCAGAGACGTGCCGCTACAGTTCTAACGTGAAGGCTGGCCAGAGACGTGCCGCTACTGTTCTAACGTGAAGGCTGGCCAGAGACGTGCCGCTACTGTTCTACCACTACAGTTCTAACGTGAAGGCTGGCCAGAGACGTGCCGCTACAGTTCTACCACTACAGTTCTAACGTGAAGGCTGGCCAGAGACGTGCCGCTACAGTTCTACCACTACTGTTCTAACGTGAAGGCTGGCCAGAGACGCGCCGCTACAGTTTTAACGTGAAGGCTGGCCAGAGACGTGCCGCTACAGTTCTACCACTACACTTCTAACGTGAAGGCTGGCCAGAGACGTGCCGCTACTGTTCTAACGTGAAGGCTGGCCAGAGACGCGCCGCTACAGTGTTAACGTGAAGGCTGTCCAGAGACGTGCCGCTACAGTTCTAACGTGGAGGCTGGCCAGAGACGTGCCGCTACAGTTCTACCACTACAGTTCTAACGTGAAGGCTGGCCAGAGACGTGCCGCTACAGCTCTACCACTACAGTTCTGACGTGAAAGCTCGCACGCCTGTGTTTGTTTTGTTTGCTTTAGGGATTTTTGGCGATGATAGACAACAGAAGGAGAGGAGATTTTTCATGGGGGGGGAGGGGGGTTGTCTTTTGCCGACCCCATTGGATTGGGAGGTTTCAAGAACTGGAAGACATTCCGAGAATAAAATGGAGCATACCCGGTAATGATTTCATTTAGGACGCGATTGAATTAGTACAGTGGAGCTCGGATTCAACAAAGTCGTCAAGACTGACCTTCAATTTAGTTGAATTCGAGCATTTGTTTTATAAAATAACAAACATGAGGTTTTTTAAAGAGATAGTTACAGGCATCAACAAGTTATGTTGCTATTGACTTTCTCAGTTGAAATGAAATAAAAACTGGGGAAAAGCCAACTTTTTGGCTTGTGAGAGGTGTTTTTGTTTTTTTATCTTTTGTTGTTTACCATGTCACCCTTTGTAAAAATTGTAACTTTCTGGACAATCTCGCATGGCCCCGCTCTATTTTTATTTTGAGATCTATGACACTTGCCTGCAGACAAAAGTAACGGATGAACATAGTATGTCCCATGTGTGTGCGTTATTGTGTGTGTGTTATGACTTATGTCCCATGTGTGTGTGTTTTGACACATGTCCCATGTGTGTGTGTTATGACTCATGTCCCATGTGTGTGTGTGTGTTATGACTCATGTCCCATATGTGTCTGTTATGACTCATGTCCCATGTGTGTGTGTTATGACACATGTCCCATGTGTCTGTGTTATGACACATGTCCCATGTGTGTGTGTGTTATGACTCATGTCCCATGTGTGTGTGTGTGTGTTATGACACATGTCCCATGTGTGTGTGTTATGACTTATGTCCCATGTGTGTGTGTTATGAATCATGTCCCATGTGTGTGTGTGTGTGTTATGACTCATGTCCCATGTGTGTGTGTGTGTTATGTCTCATGTCCCATGTGTGTGTGTGTGTTATGACACATGTCCCATGTGTGTGTGTGTGTTATGACACATGTCCCATGTGTGTGCGTTATTGTGTGTGTGTTATGTCTCATGTCCCATGTGTGTGTGTTATGACTCATGTCCCATGTGTGTGTGTTATGACTTATGTCCCATGGGTGTGTGTGTGTGTTATGTCTCATGTCCCATGTGTGTGTGTT
>NW_004798349.1:170047-171211 GCF_000002075.1 Aplysia californica
ATATAAAGATTGGGCGTGCACACTGTCATGTTTGGGTGGCCTTTCTGCCAAGACTTTTGCTTGTCATTTGGCAATATTGTAGGCCAAAGCTGTCATAAAACCTTGTAGGAAACCTGGCAAGCCATACTTACACATGTTGGTATTTTCATTTGTTGCTATTTTTAGCTCATCTTTTTGTCTATGATGTTGTGTTAATGAGTGATATGTTCTTGTCCTTCAGTCTTGTCCTTCTGTCTTGTCCTTCTGTCTTGTCCTTCAGTCTTGTCCTTCTGTCTTGTCCTTCTGTCTTGTCCTTCAGTCTTGTCCTTCAGTCTTGTCCTTCTGTCTTGTTCAGTCGGGCGAAACTCAGGGAGATTTAAGCCACAAATGAAATTAGTTCTACATTTACAGTAGAACACGGATAGGTCGAACACATAAGACTTGAAAGTACACATCTGTCGGACTGGGCCTGCGGCCCCCTTTTTTTCTTGGGGGGGGGGGGGGGTCTTTATGGCCTATCTATCTTTGTAAGAGAATTACTTGAAGCTCGAAAACAAACACGGAATAGTCGAACTAATTACGCCGCCTTAGAGGTCCAAAGTCAATGTCCTTTGAGGTGCACTTGAGACAAAATAATAATACCAATGATAATCATAATAATGATCATAAAGTCATAATTATAGTAATAATAATAAAACTTGCAAAGGCAGGGTAGGTAAAATAACACCTTCCCCAATCCAGAGAAGCAGCTAGTTGTGCTATTTTTAGCGCGCTGCTCAACATGCATGCCCAGTGACTATCTAGCGGGCGAGAGGAAGGGTTGTGCTTCACACCAGCTGCATGTTTTGTTTTTCCCCTACAGTAGCCGCTCAATGTTTGTTGCTTCCCTTGATTCTCTGCCACAGCCCATGCCATATAATACTTCACGGATCACTCGAACTGCCGAGGCCGGTCCCGACGACGAATTCGAGCTATCCGTGTTATACTGTCTTTTACAGGAAGTTCTATACTGTCTGTTACAGGTAGTTCTATACTGTTACAGGTAGTTCTATACTGTCTATTACAGGAAGTTCTATACTGTCTATTACAGGAAGTTCTATACTGTCTGTTACAGGTAGTTCTATACAGTTACAGGTAGTTCTATACTGTCTGTTACAGGTAGTTCTATACTGTCTGTTACAGGTA
>NW_004798349.1:171706-174372 GCF_000002075.1 Aplysia californica
TCGTGGTAAATGTGTCTGGTGAGTGGAGCCGCTGAACTTGTGGCACGTGGTAAATGTGTCTGGTGATCACGTGGTGTGACTACAACAAATGTCTGGTGATCACGTGGTGTGGCTACAACAAATGTCTGGTGATCAGGTGGTGTGACTACTACTTTTGTACAGGTCATTAACGAAATTACAAATCTGAAAATGAATTCCGTTATGTCCTCGTTTCCTCTGGTGTCATTTGTATCGTGAATGGAGAAGAGTTGTGTACAGCTGGGCTTAGTGGGAGTTTGTGTGCTGGACTGGGACTTTGTACAAATGTCTCTGTGGACTGGGACTTTGTACAAATGTCTCTGTGTGTGGACTGGGACTTTGTACAAATGTCTCTGTGTGTGGACTGGGACTTTGTACAAATGTCTCTGTGTGCTGGACTGGGACTTTGTACAAATGTCTCTGTGTGCTGGACTGGGACTTTGTACAAATGTCTCTGTGTGTGTGTGGACTGGGACTTTGTACAAATGTCTCTGTGTGCTGGGACTTTGTACAAATGTCTCTCTGTGTGTGGACTGGGACTTTGTACAAATGTCTCTGTGTGCTGGGACTTTGTACAAATGTCTCTGTGTGTGTGTGGACTGGGACTTTGTACAAATGTCTCTGTGTGTGTGTGTGGACTGGGACTTTGTACAAATGTCTCTGTGTGTGGACTGGGACTTTGTACAAATGTCTAGTGGGGATTCCTCATGTTATCAATCATCACTCTCTCTGTCTGACTGTCTGTCTGTCTGTCTGTCTGTCTGTCTGTCTGTCTGTCTGTCTGTCTGTCCGTCTGTCTGTCTGTCTGTCTGTCTGTCTGTCTGTCTGTCTGTCTGTCTGTCTGTCTGTCTGTCTGTCTGTCTCTCTCTCTCTCTCTCTCTCTCTCTCTCTCTCTCTCTCTCTCTCTCTCTCTCCTACATCCAACAGTGCGCGCACCGTAACGATTATTTGTTTTTTAATGAGAAGAGATAACATTCTAAAATTCCGCACCAAAAACTGGAATTGCCAACTTGTAGGATAAGCGCAGTGTTGACCTTAAGCAGCTAGCATCTGGCTGCGTGTCCTGTCGGTCATTGGCCCGGCCCTGCACCCTGGAGAGAACACTCAACGACTTGGTTGTCATCTCTCTCAAGGAGGAACACACTCGGGGGCCTCAGTGAGGGGAGGGGGGGGGGGGAGGAGAGATGATGGGGAGATGAGGGAGGGGGAGGGGGCGTCTGTCCACGCGACAATCTGGCCACACAAACTGGACTGTCGCCGGGAGAGACAATGAGATCGTCTTTGTTTACTGGAACAACAGCATTGTTCTTAGCAAGAGGGAAACTACCAGGATGTGTTGTGTTTTTCCACTCACACGGTACAGCACCGTATTGTCTTGTGTTTTTCCACTCACACGGTACAGCACCGTATTGTCTTGTGTTTTTCCACTCACACGGTACAGCACCGTATTGTGCGCTCTCTATCTCTACGTGCCATGTATATATGCAGCAACTCATGTCTCATGTCAACAGTGAAGCGCCGTACGGAGAAAGACGTAAAAAAACAAACGAAGTGGCCAGCCTGCCAGTCTAGCCGTACTTAGGTTGGGCCCTATTGACCAAAACCCGTTGAGTACACAGGCCTCATTAGATCTAGTAATTATTCAGGTTTAAAATACATGCATGTCAGTAGGGCGCCTTTTGGTTTCGTCTCAAATACAAAAATACTTTAAGTATTGCTAACTAAAAATTTATTTACAATTCAGCAGGACTATTTTTTGCTTTTTGTCAGTCTAGCCATCATTATTAAGTACGGTTAGCCTCTTCCAAAAACAAACAACAACAAACAAACAAAAAACAAAAACAACTGGAACGCAAAGGTTTTTTTTTTTTTTTTTTTTTTGGGGGGGGGGGGGGGGGTAAGGCGCAGCATTATTGACGTGAGTAGCTTGGGACAGCGACACACCGCTGAGCTCACGGTGGGCGTGTAGAAAAACATGCGCCACGATTTATGAGAGAGTTGACGGCCGCGTGTGTGTGTGTGTTCGTGTTGTAATATTTCGGCTACTCAGTCACTGCCGGCTGTGGCCATCAAGGCAAGGCGTGCGGTCAGAAGTGATCCCAAATGACGGAGGAATTATTGTGTGTGCATATTTCCCAAGCAGTTTCGCAAAAAGGCTTTCAAACCGCCGGCACAATCTACGTTTGATGAGCCGACGTCTTGGTCCATGTGGAAAGAACGATGCGGACATTTTGGACGTTCCTCCAAACTGACCACGAGGAAGGAGAAGTCCAGGTGAGCTGGCTTTTGTTTACCGTGGGAGCAGACTCGGACACGGGGAGACCTTTGGTCTGAATAACCCTCCCATTGTACTTGTAAAAAGAACAATAACAAAATTGTACACAACTTTCCACTCACGACTTCTGAACAATAACAAAATTGCACACAACTTTCCACTCACGACTTCTGAACAATAACAAAATTGCACACAACTTTCCACTCACGACTTCTGAACAATAACAAAATTGTACACAACTTTCCACTCACGACTTCTGCTCGTTTATAGTAGGCCATTTTGTTTGTTTGTTTTAAAAAAATCTCATCAAGATTTACAAGACAGTTACACTGGTGTATGTATCTTGTTACTTCCACGAAAGTATATAGCATGT
>NW_004798349.1:174472-184516 GCF_000002075.1 Aplysia californica
TATTCTGTTGACGAAGTTGGTGTCCATTATTCTGTTGACGAAGTTGGTGTCCATTATTCTGTTGACGAAGTTGGTGTCCATTATTCTGTTGACGAAGTTGGGCATGCTGTCAATCAATGATGTCCTTGTGGATTGACATAAACGTCAGTGCGGTTTCTAGAATTTTGCACTTCTCTTGATCTAAATGTTGTGTCGAGTTTGTAGTCCTTCAGAGTCCCTGGATTGTACCACCTTGAGCAGACTTAAATATTTCATTGCAATGTAATACTTATAATTCTGTTTGTTATTTCATTTTATGCAAAACAGTAGGCCTAATATTTCTGTAAACGATCCTAAAAGAACTGTAGGAAACGACTTTTGGTAGTCCTGGAATTTGGAGGAGTCGAAGATTAATAGTGCGTTGCGTTGAATTTATTTTGCTTCAAGAAACTGTCAACAGTTTGAGAAACTATTATGTCACAGGCCTGCTTTGCAGCAGTTTCATTGGTGTTGTAATGTCTGCGTCTCATGGAAGCGTGTTTTCTGTGGTCTGTTTTGTTGATAGAACACGTGTAGGCCTACTGTTTCTGATTTCATCGAGGGCTACTTTAAACGTGTCTAGAGCGTGTTGCTATGGTCGTTGTACTTATGTATTAGAGGATCCCATAAACAGCGTCAACGTGCGTGAACATTTTGTTGAAAAAGTGCTAAAAGTAAAAGAAGAAAAATGTTTCGCTCTTTGATACATCCAAGACACCATCGTTGATGGAATTGTCGTCCCACTGCTCAGACGGAATGTCTACAAGACAAAGCTGGATCTCTTCTTTCCAAATGAAGACTGTGCTTATTAGTCGAGACTTTAAATTCCACTTTGTTTCACACGGCCATGGAATATTCCGGTGACAAACGCGTCTGAGAACGCCGGTGCCTATTTTGTAGAGTGGGCAAAAAATGTCGAAGAGCCTGCTTAGCGTTAGCGAAAAATAGCTCTGTTCCCCGAAACATCTGCCTTTTCATAACCGCGAAGGGCGAGTTGGTGAGTTTCACAGAACAAAATACAACACAACACGTGCTTGTTCTTTCTCACTAGATCTAGTTCGTGATTGTGAGGCGTTGCAATGCGATGACCTACGACTAGCTGCGCTCCTATGTCTACTTGTCCGAAAGTATACTTAACTTTGGGTTGGTGAGGACCTAATTCTTTCACTGTCTTCTTGTTATTTTGCTTGGTGAACTGATTTTATTTGCAATCAACTTCATTCATCCTGCATTGGAATACACACTCGAGTAATAAAACTGTCACCACTACATCATTCCAACTTCTAACACAGTGACCTAATTATGTCGTGTTGACCTGGCTCAAGTTCAGGGTTACGGAGGTGGGGCTAGAGATATATAAATAGCAAGACAATGGACCAATCACACATGAGCACTACGGTGGATTGCTCCAAAGCTATCATAATACGGGCATTGAATTGTGTGAACTATCGTGAACTGGTCTGAGATCGCGTTATTTTTAGACGGTCTCTCTGGGCTTTGTTCGGCTGGTGCACATTGAGATTGTGCCGCCTTATTAATATACTCTGTCACATTTTTAAGCATACACGGTGTTAAAATGAAACTAGCTAGTTTCACAAGCGACCGATATTCTAAAAAAAATTCAGGAATACTAATTTAATCAATTTTCAAAACACACCAACAATACCGAAAGTTAACATAACAGGTTTATTCCCAACATACAAGAGTGTGGGGTTGGTCTACAAAAGCAACATGATCAGTAGCGCGTATTTCCTCTTGCATTGATGACGGCCTGACATCGTCGCCGCATGGAATCACTGCACTGCCTTTTGAGGGCAATGCTCTCTCAAGTTGAGGAAGTGTCTGAGGCTGGTGTTGTCGCATGTTGTTCCACTCCTATGTGTTTTTGGGCCTGGAATCCATTCCTGCAATCGTTTCTGTGATAAAATGAGGCATTAATAAAGTAAGTATTCAACAATGACAGATCAGATATACTAACGCACACAAAAACTCCTCAATTCTAATTACTTTTTTTTAAAATTGGGCAGAAGCTCCCGCCCGTGCAGAGCCCATTTTCAAATCAAGGGTCAGAACAATAGGGGCGAGGGTGGAGGAGGCACAAGTTAGATCTTCAAATTCCCCATGGCTCATTAATCTAAAATAATTGGGTCTATTCAGGAATAGATCTCTAGCAATTCTAAAGGCACCGCTTATTTGATAATCACGAATTATGATAAATAAAGCTCTCCAGTAGGAGAGTCCATTTTCTGCAGTTATTATAGCAGCCTCTAAAAGTTATGTACACACACACACACACACACACACACACACACACATATATATATATATATATATATATATATATATATATATATATATATATATATATATATATATATATATATATAATATATATATATACACGATATTCACGAGAATTCTCATTCATCAATGAACAAAGGCAGGTGCTGCAACCCTTCACAGGCGAGCGGTGCGTGCCGTCCACAATAGTTTGAATTTAGCTAAAAAAAACCAACAACAACAAAAACAATAGTTGAACTGACTTAGTTCTAGTTCAAAACGGGGTGAGGATTGGTGTCAAATGAGATGTTATGGTTGGTTAGAAATGATCAAATTTCGAGCTTCCTACTCGCTTTCAACTGCGCAGAGGCGGGTGTTTGGGTTACCTGCAAGTACAAGCCTAGGCCTGCAACTGTTTGTTTGTTTGTTTAGTATAGGGTTTTACGGCGCTCGCAACTGCATAAGGTCATATGAGCGCGCGGGACACACCTAATACTTTTTCGTTGGTAGGAAATTTTGAATTTTGCCCGGGTGGCGGCCGAAGCCTACTCTTATCGATTTTAGACCACCAAGGGATCTTTAACGTGCGCAACTTGCACACGGGCCCTCCGAGATTTTTCGCCCTTGTCCGAGAAGGCTAGGTGTAGATCTTTCCTACCAGAAGATCAGGGGTGTGGCAGAAAGACAGCAGTAAGGAGGAGCCAAGGAGTAACAGTAGAAAGGCTGCAGAAAGAGTCAGGAGCCCAGAGGAGGGGGCAAAGGAGGTGAGGGGGTGGGGGCAGAAAGTGAAAATGAAAGCAGACAACAGAACATTGTTAGAGATCAGGAAAGGATGTGAAAGGAGACAATTTTAGAGAAGGAAATTTTTTGGTCGCTACCCGGAATCGAACCCAGGACCTTTGAATGAGAGGCCAACACCTTAACCTCTAGGCCACGAGAGCCCCCATCTGCAACTGTATGACTATGACCACTACTATAACTACGTTACCACTACAACAACAACAACAACAACAACTACTACTACTACTACTACTACTACTACTACTACTACTACTACTACTACTACTACTACTACTCTACTGCTACAACAACAACTACTACTACTACAACTATTACTACTACTACTACTCCTTTTTTAGTTTTAGTAGAGGTTTTACGGCGCTCGCAACTGCATAAGGTCATATGAGCGCCAGAAGATTAGTCTAGCGCGTTACAAGAGAGTAACAAACATAATAAAGAAGAAGAGGAGATAAGGACGATAGATCTTCGATAGGAAAGAAGGAGCAAACCACACCAGAGCACCCGCCTACTACTACTACTACTACTACTACTACTACTACTACTACTACTACTACTACTACTGCTACTACTACTACTACTGCTGCTACTACTACTACTACTACTACTACTACTGTTGCTGCGCGGCGGGGAAGCGTGTAGCCGGTTTGGATGACGCGTGTCGACACGGCCACGTACATGGCTGGTTGGCCCAGGACACTTTTCCCCCAGCTGCAGGTGTCCGTTTGGGAAAGTCGCAATTCAAACATAGATCTAGATTGTAGACCTATTTCTGGAATTTTTTCCAACCTCATATAATTTATTACGGCCTCGTATCATGGCATTATTGGTATTGACTGGGCCTTGAGCAAATTAAACAACAATTAAACTGTTTGCATGTAGCCCAGTGGTGAATAACAACAACGATAGTGGTCCTTCACTCCCCCCCCCCTCTCTCTGTCTCTCTCCATGTCTCTCTCTCTCTCTCTTTCTCTCTCTCTGTCTCTCTCTCTCTCTTTCTCTCTCTCTGTCTGTCTCTCCCTCTCTATGTCTCTCTCTCTCTGTCTCTATCTCTCTGTCTCTCTCTTTCTCTCTCTCTCTCTCTCTTTCTCTTTCTCTCTTTCTCTTTCTCTCTCCCTCTCTCTCCCGCTCTCTCTCTCTCTCTCTCTCTCTCTCTCTCTCTCTCTCTCTCTCTCTCTGTCTGTCTCTCCCTCTCTATGTCTGTATCTCTCTCTCTCTCTCTGTCTCTCTCTTTCTCTCTCTCTTTCTCTTTCTCTCTCTCTCTCTCTCTCTCCCTCTCTCTCCCGCTCTCTCTCTCTCTCTCTACCTCTCTCTCTCTCTCCCTCTCTCTCTCTCTCTCTCTCTCTCTCTCTCTCTCTCTCTCTGTCTCTCTCTCTCTCTCTCGTGACAAATTCAGGAGTAGAGCAAGGAGGTTAGTTTGTTGCATAGATGTACACTCTATGGTTTGTTGCAAGGTCCTTGGAGTAGAGGAAAGTGCTGCGATTGTGAGGTCAGAGTTCACAGCTGGGTGTGACCCCGCGTGTGACGTCAATGAGGGGAGAGCTCAGTCGTGAAGCGTGGGCGGATTCCCACACAAGTCTAGCATCTGCGTCTCTTGCCACTTTTTTGTCCAAAAGTTGGCACAAAAATGGCAAAAGTTGCCCAAAAAGTTGCCATTAATGTTCAAGCTTTGTACTCTCTGTGATGACGTAATACAGTGGAATCCTGATGCAGGGCTTGAACCTTGGTGCCTTTGCAATTTGCCGCAATGTCCTTCACATCAAAGGGTTAACCGCGGCAATTTTTGCCCTGCCCTTGTTTTTAGTTTTTTTAAATGTACCACCATGAAAATAAATCAACATTTGTCCTGTGCTGTCACTTTAGGAAAAAAAAGAAAACAAAGTTGTACAACAAGTGTTTTGTCGGGTATCGCCGCCGTGCCAGGTCAGTGAACCGTAGTCACAAGATACGGCATCGTGTGAGCACCGGTTGTTGGGGTCACCAAAGTTCATTCAAAGTCTGAACGCCGCGAAGTATGGGACTCCGGAATGGGGGGAGGGGGGGGGGGCATTATTGATTATTTTAATTTTTTTAAAGGTACACTCGTGGAAGAGAGAGAGAGAGAGAGAGGGGGGGGGGGTGTATGAAGACATCCTGTTAGACTTGTCTGAAATCTTATCAAAGCTTCAGTCAGACACTGCTCAGCTTGACCTTTTTGTCATGGCAAGTGCAAACACACTCACATTAACCAAACCTCAGCAGTGTCTGAAAAAAGGTCTGGATGAAAAAGAAGACTGCAAATGTGAGAGAAAGTGCAAGTGTGATGATTACAAACATGAAAGATGTGTTGGATAAGCTGGTGCTGTGCTTGGAAGAAAGATGTTCTGGCACATCGGAAGATAAAGTTTTGAAGAGTGCAGGGATATTTGACAGGACAAATGTGCCTGAAACTGGCAAAATGGATGAGTTGAAAGAACATGGTGCGACACAGATGGATGACTTGATAGCTCATTATGAGACTTGCTTCAACACCAAGGATGCTCAACACTGAAAATAAAGAAAGAGTGGCTCATGTTTCCCTCCGAAAGTCAGGGCTTATTACCTCTGAGTGAGAACAAGACATGTTCAGTCTTGAAAAAAGCAAGGAAATTTCCCAATCTGTCTCATTTGACTTTGGCTCATTTAGATCTAATCCCTGTTTTCTTTGAAGAGGCGCATCCTTGGTGACTGAAGGCATTCGCTTTCCAGAGATATGCTTGAAAAGATCATGCTTAAATGTCCCAATGGTCCTGAGATCAGAGAATTCAACACAGAACCCTGCATTGCCAAGTGGCAAGAGATGTGTCTCACAAATAGACATCCTCCATGTGGCAAGAGATGTGTCTCACAACTAGACATCCTCCATGCGGCAAGAGATGTGTCTCACAAATAGACGTCCTGATAATTCAGCACTATTCCCTGAAATCATCTTCTCTGGTAATACTTTTAAAATCACCTGTGTTTTCCCATAAGGGACAAACTGTAAGCCAGTCTTTTTCTATATTGTGTGTGCCAACATATTTTCAATATTCTGATCATCAAGTGATTTACTTAGTTTTCATTCATGATTTTACCAATTTTCCGATAACTCTATACTTTTGTAGAGAGCAAGAATAAATTGTATTGTTATTTATATAAACGTTGTGGTGCACGATCCAGTATGACCAACTTTAATCAACAAAATGATCACCTATAATTTTTTGCCTCGGTGCCCTCTGATTTTTTGGCCCCACCGAGGCAATTTTTGCCTGCCCTCCTGAACACCTAATTCATGGTCTGCTGTTATAACGAGAGGGTGGGGACCGGAGCAAAATGTCCGTTATAGCAGGATTCTCGCTATAAGGGATTCAGTAATAAGTTAAAGGGAAACTGTAAAGGAGGTTTTGCATTATGTATAACTGGTCTATGCACTGTGCACAGCAGCAGCAATATTCCGCTATAACGGACTGGCATGTTTGTCTGATACCGCTATTGCAGTATTTTATTTGCTAAGGTAAAGAAGAGAAAAAAAACGGGGTTTTAGAATAGTGTCTTCATAACAGACTTCTGTTTTTTTCCGGACTCGTTATAAGTGGACTCCACTGTATAGCAATATGTTGATAGAGGTAACTTAATCTAAAACACTGGAATTTCTTGTGCCCCGTTTTAAGCATCGAGAAGATCGTTTGTAGCCACACAGAGTGTAAAAACGTGAAAAGTAAAAAAAGGTTTCACAACAAAATGAAATCAAAATTAGAACAGCAAATTAATAAACAATCACAAAAATGAGCAAATAAGGGCGTGTGTCAACCCATCCATAGGTTGGCCGTTTTAACTTTAACCCTAAACCTGTGAAATTCAAGAAAAAGTACAGGATACAACATGTAAATGATGGAATCACACACAAGGGGCCTGCCAGTGTCAGTATTCCGTTTTGGTGAAGGCACGCTCGAACATAACAAGTTTTTTTTAAAGTAAGAAGAACCTTAGGCTATACTATATATGAACTCGGATTCAACGAGCTCGGATTCAACGACAACTCGGATTCAATGATGAGAAAGATTCCCCGTTTTTTTTCCTTCTTTAAAATCAATTTAAAAAATAAATAACCCGGATTCAACGAGCACTTAAATCAGCGAGCTCAGATTCAACGAGGTCGCTGCCAGGGTGAACAGCCCCCGCAGACGTGGCTTCGCTCATTTTTCTCCCAGAACGAACTTTATCTTTTTTCGTTTTTGTAAGCGTTTTACCGCGCTTGCAACTGCATAAGGTCATATGAGCGCGAACTTTATCTATTCCCGGAAACCATCCATTGCACCTGCATCGTGAACCATTATTCACGTAACCGATTGCATGCGACCAATCAGCGGTCTTCTTTAATACTAACACACGCGTTGTTGGCACATGCACGTGTCTACTTTGGCATGTGTCGGGGTCGGATGGGCGGCCTGCACACATGTGACTGTGTGTATCGGGGAGGGAGGGGGGGGGGGGAGGCACTAGCGGTCCGGGCGTTGAACGTCGCAGATACAAACGCATCAGTCTTTTTTCCCCTCGGCAACTGATCATTATGACAATGATAAGCTAGTCTTGAGGTAGATCTACGTAATGAATTGTGCGCTGGACTGTGGAATCAAAAGTTGCCGTATGCTAGGCTCTACACAGCAACACAACTTTTTGGTAAACAATCGATATGACACAGGCGTGTGCATTTGAACGAATCGGTCTTTTATTTTACACAGCTCATACTATGCAGGCATTTCAGACACTTCTTGTGACTTCTCTTTATACATTACTCTCTCCGTGCCTGTAATTATCTACACAAAACCTCGTGTTTGCTATAACGAGCACTCGGATTCAACGAGATTTTAGGTCCGGCCCGGCGACCACGTTGAATCCGAGTTCCACTGTATATATACACTAGAGCTGCTCGATTAACCGAAGTCTTGCGGGCAGCGGACGGCTTGCGCCAGAGGCTTGCGCCAGACTTGTGCTTTGCTTTGCCTCCCGCTCGCTAACGGGGGAACTTCCGGTGTGTTGTGACTCGCGGACAGTCTTACTGGGCGTACTCTAAAAGCTATAACCGGAACTTATACATTATACAACACAAAATGTTCATAATCGTACATGATGCATGTGTCTACATACACGGCGGGAATCGGGCACCTAGTCTCAGTATCTACGTACACGGTAACCAGAATGAAAATAAATCAATTTTAATTTTTGTCCTATGCTGTCACTTGTTGTAAAAAAAAGAAAGTCATACATGTGCAAGCGTCTTGTCGGGCTCGCCATCGTCACCGGTCAGTGAACCTGTGCTTTCGCATCACATTGTGAGTACCGGTTGGGGTCACCAAGGTTCATTCAAAGTCTCTGCGCTACAAAGTATAGGGCTCCGGAATGGGGGGATTATTGATTTTTTTTAAAGGTACAGTCGGGAGAGGGCTAGGGTTGAAGGCAACACCGGATGATAAAAACTGAACATGGAGTTCTGCACTGCCCGGTTACCGTATACGTAGACACTGAGGCTAGGTGCCCGGTAACCGTGTACGTAGACACTGAGGCTAGGTGCCCGGTAACCGTGTACGTAGACACTCCGTTGTAAAATGCCTTGGGCTGCGTTCACACGGGAGTGGGCGCTATAGAAATGATCTACATTATTACATGTATTACTATTGTTTATAAATTGAAAAAAAATGTTCTGTATTTTATGATTTGACTTAGAATCTAGATTTCTAGTGTTAAAACAATACCATACTGGTTTTAAAAAAGAAAATATCTGAAATAGATCCAAACACAGATTACCGGTGTATCGAAGGTTTCAAGAGAAAAATAGAACAGGGTCTGAATTAATTGATTGAAGCTTAAGCTAATTTTGCATTTAGAGGTTGTTTCGAAAATCTCCCACAAAAATGTTGATTTTATAGACTACCTGATACTACACTTTTACTTTTAGATCTTTGCAAGAACCAAGTACCCGGTATGTACTAAATTTGGTCAGATTTTATGCTTTCATTTAAAAGTTATTACGAAAACCGAGGGTTCCGTTATTTTGTGTCACGCGGTATTATATTATATTTGGTCGATAACTTTACTGTTAACGCACTCGAGTGTTGTTACTAGTATATTCTGTTAATAAAAGTTGTGTTGTGGGTCATGATTTTTTTAAAAGGCTGTTCTGCTTTTATGCTACCGGAACTCAAATTGTCATGTTTTTTAAACTAAAAATGTTAAGCCCGTATTAATGCACCAGGGATGGGAAGGTTGCAATTTTTTGCAATTTTTAGGCTGTTTTCCTTGCAATTTTTTGCAATTTTTAGGCTCTTTACCTTGCAATTTTTTGCAATTTTTCTGTTTCAAAAATGCAATTTTCCGCGGGGCCAGACATAAGGATTGCTACCTTAATATGTTTTTGTCTTTTCTGACAATTTAAACATTATTACGGCTTTGGCGACTCTGAGTATTGTCAAAACTGTCGTGAAAATCGTGAGTAGTGTTTTTCACAACTGCTGTTTCCTCTAGCTAATCTAGGTAAACAATCACTTTTGTTACTCACGCACACATGTGTCCGCCCAGTGAACAAGAGACCGGTGCTGTCATCTGTCAGTCATTATCAAGAGTCATAGGCGTCCACTCTTTTTTTAAAAATCCGATTGTTAACTTGCTGAATATCATATATTGTGATTGATTAAAGATGAAGTCTAAGTTAAAACTGAAATTCTTTACTCACAAGAACATTGCTCTGAAAGTATATAACTATTTCACTTGTGAGAAAAATGGCGGTAGTCTAAATCGTTTAATTTCTGATCCATTTAGCAGAACTAAACATTTGCTTGAATTGAGTGACATGACTTTGAACAGATGGATTTCGGAGGAAAATGCAACCGAAGACGTCGAGGTGACTAAGAGAGGCCGACCTGGTAAATGTGATACCTTTGACAGAGATCTCGT
>NW_004798349.1:184616-187506 GCF_000002075.1 Aplysia californica
AGGTCTGAGACTGGGAGAGGGACGGTTGACAGGACATGTGAGGGGAGGTCTGAGACTGGGAGAGGGACGGTTGACAGGACATGTGAGGGGCGGTCTGAGACTGGGAGAGGGACGGTTGACAGGACATGTGGGGGGAGGTCTGAGACTGGGAGAGGGACGGTTGACAGGACATGTGAGGGGCGGTCTGAGACTGGGACAGGGACGGTTGACAGGACGTGTGAGGGGCGGTCTGAGACTGGGAGAGTGACGGTTGTTGTCCGGGGGACGTGTGCTGCGAGTAGTTTGGTGGTGGAGGCCTCACTGTGTCATCAGTCGTCAGTCTCTCGTCGATGACCGCAGAGGGGGCTTGAGAGTCTCCAGTCTGGCTCTGGGTGTGGGCATGGTTGTGGGCGTGGCTATGGGCGTGACTGTAGGTGTGGGCGTGACTGTGGGTGTGGGCGTGGTTATGGGCGTGGCTGTGGGCGTGGTTGTAGGCGTGAAGCAGAAGCTGGCTCATAGACGGTGCGGTGGGAGCAGTGTGTTGTGCCGGCGAGTCGTGTGTACTTTGAGGGGCGTTGGCGTAAATGTGTTGGTGTCGGTTGGAATAGTGCCTGTGTATTCTGCGCCTCTCGATAGATCTCCTCATGCACGGTCGGAGGTGTCGGGCCTGGGGCGGGGGCGTGCACGGTCGGTCCGCTCGACTTCTGAACACGACGCTGTAAAGATCTTCGTGAGCGGTTCCTTCGTCTGAGCCACCATTTTGGTGAACACAGGGACTTTCATTTTGGTGAACACAGGGACTTTCATTTTGGTGAACACAGGGACTTTCATTTTGGTGAACACAGGGACTTTGGCACACGTTGTTAAACTCTCTGTTATAAAAAACAACGTATCTTCCTCCTCCAAGTTCTGGTGATAAAGGACTTGTAGAAGACACCATAGCGTTTTGTGTTGAAGAAAGTATTGGAGCTTGAGGAGCTTCGAGTTGCTGGTATCTTGGACGTGCGGGGAATGAGTCGTCATAGACAATCTCCGTCTCTACAGATGGCTGAGGCGGGGTGCTGTCAGTTGGAGGTGTGGTACTGTCAGTTGGGGGTGTGGTGCTGTCAGTTGGGGGTGTGGTGCTGTCAGTTGGAGGTGTGAAGTGAGACATTGGAGGTGTGGTGATGTCAGTTGGAGGTGTGGTGGTGTCAGTTGGGGGGGTGGAGTGAGACAGTGAGGGCGTGGCTTGGGGAGGATGGTGGGAGAAGTCAGAGCTGTGGCCACTTCCGTCTCCGCCTCTGAGTGAGTTGTGTTGAGCGTCCCGTGAGTTTTCGTGAGCACTTCCACGACAATGATTCGTTCTTTCAGAATTTTCTCTTTCTGAAGGACGGGTCTGTAGCAAGTTCATGCCGACCCAGTCTCTGTTGAAATGACGCAATGTTTCTGTCAAGGAACTCAAGAATCTGCTGCCGGTGCTACCACTACGTATGTTCTTGTTGTTGCCGCTGTTGTTATCGTTAGTATTCTCGTTGTTGTTGTTGCTGTCTGCGCCGGGAGCTGTGGTAGCTTCAAGTTGCTGTGAGTGACTTGGTGGGAGAAGTAACACTTGGTCTTCGTGTACTACCCGGCATCCTGCGCCACAGGGGTTTCTGTCCGTTGAGATGTTGTTTGATTCCCGAGTGGTAGACGCCACGCTGGTGCTGTGTGGGCTCGAGATCTCCGGGATGTACCGCCCGGCGCATTCATCGGCAGACCACATGTCGTCTTCGCTACTGCTGCCGCTTCCCTCCAGGTCCTCCAGTAAAGTGTCCTGGGCTGTCCCACTCTGGGAAGTCGCCCGGTCAGAGAGTAGTGAGAGTCCCTCCGTGCTGCTGGTATCGGGGAAACCCGACGGTCGTGGAGGAAGGTCTTGGTGCGGAACGTCCGGTCGGGAAGTCCCGATGTCTACCACACAGGAAGTCCTCTGTGTTGATGGTGGGGATGGGCTGACCTCCGGGGTCTCTTCACACTCGTAGATTGTCGCCATTGTCCAGTCGGGCGGCTTTCTGGCGTGTAGCGGCACACACTGCATCATGCGGCGCTGGTGGTCGGTCAGTGTCAGGCCGTGTTTGTCGCGCCCTCGTCTCTTGATTCCCCAACGGATGAGTCCAGTGAAGAGAACACAGAAGAGGACGGCACACACCACCAGGAGAACGAGCTCTGCCGAGGGTTTGCTCGACAAGAACACGTCCTTCTCACGGCGGTCTTGGGGACCCGCGTTCTGCGGATGGTTCTGTCTTCCGTCACGGTTAGCTGGATCCTCGCCCGGCGAAACGAACAGTTTTGGCTGCTTTGGGTTGATGGGAACATTGCTCTTTTCAAATTTCTGAGTCGGATAATTTGAACCGTTGCCTCGAAGAATGATCTCTGCTTTCCGAATCGGTGTGTTGGTGTGAGGCGTTTGTGCGCCATTGCCGTCGAATAAATGGGTGAGAAGTTGTCGATACTCGAGATTAGCCTCGACGATTCTGGGGCGGTCTCCAGCGCTTGTTGTTGTTGTTGTTGGTGGTGGTGGTGCTGGTGCTGGTGGTGCTGGTGCAATGTTAGCTCTGTCGCTGACAACTGGGGGATGGCTGGTGGGAGCTGCAGGGGCTGGTTCGTTTGACGTCACCAAGGCCGGTGTGGCGTGAGTGGCTGTCTGCAGGGAGGGAGGAGACCGGGGTGGGCTCGGTGTGACAGGTGGGGGAGTCTTTGACGTGTGTCTGTTTGGAATCTTTGACGTGTGTCTGTTTGGAACATTTGACGTGTGTCCGTCTGGTAGTTCCTTGCTTGTAGATTCTGTTTTTGGAGGAAAGGAAAAACAAGTTTTTGTGACAACAATCTGTACCTGTAAGCAAAAATGTGGTGGAGTGTTTCATCTTCCTAGTGTGTTTCTATATACCGTATATAT
>NW_004798349.1:191544-192528 GCF_000002075.1 Aplysia californica
GTGCTGTGTTGTGTTGTGTGTTGTCGGTGCTGTGTTGTGTGTTGTCAGTGCTGTGTCGTGTGTTGTCAGTGCTGTGTTGTGTGTTGTCGGTGCTGTGTTGTGTTGTGTGTTGCCGGAGCTGTTTTGTGTGTTGTCGGTGCTGTGTTGTGTGTTGTCAGTGCTGTGTTGTGTGTTGTCGGTGCTGTGTCGTGACACGAGTGTTTGTGTTGTGTGTTGTATTGAAGCGTGTGGGTGGTTGTATTGTCGGTGCTGTGTCGTTGTATTGTCGGTTCTGTGTCGTTGTATTGTCGGTGCTGTGTCGTGGTTTGTAACCTCACCAGATGTGTCACGGCGCGGTGGAATCAGGCGCTCGTCAATGTTTGGCCATGTGGAGTTATTGGTATCATCTTAAATCTTGCTCCTTTACCTATCCTTTTAAGTTGAAGAAATGTCGAGATATTTGCGATTGAAGGGTAGCGCCTCGTTTCAGCGGTAACTTTAGCAAGAAAATGGTCGCCAAAGTTTGAAAACTGAAAATGTACGTTTGTTTAGCTTTTAATCATCGTTTTTCAGAAAAATCTACACAGAAATATGTTTTAAGATGGAAATAGAAGGTGATAAGCCAAAACAAAAATTCGATAAAAACTGCCTACCGATAATGCTGATAAATTTTATTATCTTCGAATTCATTATTTGGACGTGCGGCGTCTGTTTCACCACGGCACCTCGCAAACATCGATCGTCCTCATCCCCCCTCCTCCTTCTTTGTGTTTCTTACTCTCTTGTAACTCCTCTCATATCTGGCGCTTATCACACTACAGCTTTATTGTTATGCAAGTGCCGTAAAACATTTACTAAAACTTTTTGTGACAAAGTGTTAAATGATGGATGCTGCCATGGTCACACGGCGCCAACGATCCAATTATTCCAAAAATGTTGTTTAACGACCGTGTTCAGGCGACTGTCACATAACTACAGTGTGAGCTGCTTAGATCGGGGGGGGGG
>NW_004798349.1:196074-200798 GCF_000002075.1 Aplysia californica
CAAAGGAGGTGAGGGGGTGGGGGCAGAAAGTGGAGACGAAAGCAGACGACAGAACATTGCTAGAGAGCAGGAAAGGAGGTGATAGGAGACAATTTTAGAGAAGAAAGTTTTTCCATCGCTACCCGGATTCGAACCCGGGACCTTTGAAAGAGAGGCGAACACGTTAACCTGTATGCCACGAGAGACCCCACCATTCCTTTAAACGACGAGGGCAACAAAGCTCATTACGACCAAACCATCAGCTCACATCGCCCGGACAGGAAGTCGTCATCACCAGAGCCTGGGGTGTCTGAGCTGTGGCCGCGAGAGACCCGACACCTGCGATCTAGGTCAACTATAACTTATAAATCTATGGGCACCTCCTTCGCCCTGAGATGAGAACATTATACTCCCAACTTGTGGAGCTGGTGGGGAACAAAGCTGCCCTGGTACCCACACCACGGCGGCCCCGTCAGGATAAATGTCTTGATCGTTCTAGTTGTAACCCTACAGCTGATGAAGTCTGGGTCAAATGTGAGAATAGTGACACTTTGGGTTTGTAGGACACGATGAAAGTGTCTAAGGGTTCATTACTCAAGATTAAACTTTCACACCCCCACCAAAAAAAATGATGTGTGTAAGTTGTCATTCTGCTTAACCCTTAGTATACCTTGGAGTAACTATATAGACTCCAAGTAGTATACCGCGCGTCAGTTTCGCTAACAATGGTGAAATGGTATGGGTTTAGCGCCCCTATCAACACTGTTAAGTTATTCAAGAGGCCGGACCTCCGAGTTTAACGTCCATCTCCGATAGGACCGAGCCAAGGGGGAAATTCGTGTAAAGTGCCTGTCCCAAGGACACGCCGGACCGAGCTGAGGCGGCTCGAACACCCGAAGCCGGAATCTCACAATGACGATTCCGGTAACCTAACCACTAGACCACCGATACCACAACCTTGATGGTCCTAACATCGACAAGAGTAGACTTCGGCGCCACCCGTAAAAAAATCACAAATTAATTCTTGCCAGACTAAAATTTACGTTAATGTGTCACGCACGCTCTTATAACCTTATGCAGTTGCGAACGCCGTAAAACATTAACCCAAACAAACAGCAAAAAAACATCATTTCTGCTCGGTATGGTCAGTGTCAGAGACCTATGTTTTCCATTGCTAGGTCTCTGGTATGGAGTTGATTTTATGCAGCGAGCTGAAATAGGAGTGGGGTTATAGGGGGGGGGCGGTAGGAGAAGTCAGGGGTAGAGTGGGGGTTAAGGGGTTGTTATGCTGAAAACGTGGAAGACAAAGTAATTGGTTGGTTATGAGTAAATCATTACCATAGAGTGACCAAGTTATGTCTGCTTAGTGACTACTTTTGTTGAATTGGACGACAAACGTTTAAAGTTTTACAACATTTCAAACTTGTTTTCTGCAATTCTTTGAGGATCTTGTAAACGACTCCTAATAATCTGACAATGTTGACAGAGCAGGCAGATCATTTGGGTTCTGGACTCTTGGTCAGAGTCACTCAAAACCGGCCAAAATGTTAGACAGAACTTTGTCATTCTAAGTAAGGTTGCGAAATGGAGAAACAGCCCTCGTATGCTAGACTTAAAACGAAAATGGTGACGTTGAAATTGTTTTTCCCCCTAATAAGCACATTATAGTGATAATAATAGGACATGTATTATGTAATAATAATATTGTGAAGTCTCCACGATTCATGTCGCCACTGTCTTAGACAAGGGACGTAATCGTGTTATTTCCCTGCTGGCCAATGTTTTTTCTGATTACCTCCTTTACTTACTTCAAATAAGAGTTCCCTGCCCATCATTATTGTTTCAAGATGGCGGATACAGCTATGATGAGTTGTGTGACAACGGAATGATGTTACCACATTTTGGTCTGAATTCAACGCAATTGTGCAGTAAACGACGTGAACGTAGTTGTAGCTTGTAAGAATGTCTGGACGACAACGTTCCTATTCGTAAGTGTTTTCTATAATGCTGTAAAACTGCCAATGATCACTGCTGTAGTCGAAGTCGTCTCCTCTTCCAACACTCTTGCCTCTTGAGTCTTGATACTTATATTTAATTCTTGAGTCTTTCAGTTTGACTTTCTCAACTCAATACTGAACTTAAACTAAAATTCTAAATTCCTAGCCCATTGGGCCTACTCCGTGCCCGTCTCTTTCAATTACTTCATACATTGAATCATTGAACTCGTTTTTTCCCCTTTACTTATTCCAGCTTTGTCTCACGTATCGTCATACTCATTTCAGTGTGTAATACTGTAAGTCTGTAATGGCCACCTCAACTCTCACCCGAGATGAAAATAGCCGCGCCGTTGCAGGTGGCAATTGTTAAGATTCCCGCGTTTTATTCCGATTTGCGTTTTTCAGGGTTAGGGTTAGGAACCAAAGCGAAACATGCCTGAGGCTATGAAAAGCGCAAATCGGAATTAAACAGGTGATTTATAATCTTAACAATCGCATTGCAGGCCTCTCACCTGCAAATCTTTTCTGGCTATTGTCACCCGATGTGCATTCACCACTTAGTGCATCGGCTCAGGACTATCACTCCGGGTGAGAGGGCGAGCCTTTTGGCTATTCTCACCTGGTGTGCGTTCTCCGTGATGTGAGTTAAGTACAAAAAAACAAACGTTCCAGCGCTCTTGGGTGGGAGTGTCTATACGCACCCATTTTTGTGCTATATGCTCGCTATTGTTTTCTTTGCTATTCAGGCAATTCCGTGCCGTAATGCCAAAGATTCTCTACTACCAAGATATGATATATAACATAAAAATGATATAATATATTGCACTTTTGCTCTTTGGGCTTTTGACCGCGCCGTGGCTGGCTCGCTTTGGCGCTTAGCGCGTAATGGGCTACCGGACTATGAGTTGTGATCAGCGCCTAGCAGGCAGCAGTGCAACTTGCTCTGTATGAATGTGCCAATTCCTCTGTTTGCAAGAGGATTTATGTGCGTGTGCGTGTGATAAGCAAGTAGATGTGTGTGAGTGTGTGTGTGTGTTTGGCATACATGTGTGTGCACATGTGTGCACATGTGTGCGTGTTATGTGTTCGTGAGTGTGTATGCG
This sequence comes from Aplysia californica, assembly GCF_000002075.1. Classification (NCBI taxonomy): domain Eukaryota; kingdom Metazoa; phylum Mollusca; class Gastropoda; order Aplysiida; family Aplysiidae; genus Aplysia; species Aplysia californica. Next base: position 199,154 of record NW_004798349.1, read on the forward strand.
TGTGTTTGTGTGTGTGTGTGTGTGTATATATATATATATGTTTGTGTTTGTGTGTGTATGAGTGTGTGTATTTGTGTGTGTGTCGCGTGCATGAATATTGTTCGTACATGCATTTATGTAAAGCGCCTAGAGCTGTGTTCACACACGGGAGTGGGCGCTATAGAAATGATCTTCATTATTATTATTATGACTATATAATAAATATGGGATGTGATCTTCATTATTATTATTATGACTATATATAATATATATATGGGATGCGAGGTTGATTTCATCACCGGGCGCCGACTGCTTGGGGTATTTGGGGTATGTGTGTGTGTGTTTGTTTACGTGTGTATGTGTGTTTGTTGTGCTCGTGTGTATGTATACAACTTTGGGGAGGAAAAGAGGAGGTACAGATTGGTACTGGTACAGGCTAAATTTATGGAACGAGAATTGCTGAGATTGTTTAAAGATTATAACACAAATTAACACACACAAAAAAGAATAATATTAACATTGCAGTAATGTGAAGAATTCTTTTGTTGTAGAGTCAGTGTCCAGCCTACCTGTTTCTGTTGTGAAAGTGAAACTGAAACTGATTCATAAATTTAGAACTTGACTTTGTTTATTCCCACAAAGGTTGGTACTGGTGAATGTTAATGTTTCAATACTGTAATGGACAGAGCGAATTAGACCCAGATTACCCCCCCTGGGCGGTGCCTCTGACTGTAGTGTCTTTAGGCCATTCGCAAAGGGGGGACATTTCTCTCTAATGCACAGTAGAATTGTAAATTGTAAATGGGCTGATCCAACAATTTCATTCTCATTATAACTGTGCCTGAACTACAACAGGGAACTGCTGCTTTTTCTTTCCTTATCCTTACTATTGTCATTTATCCTCTACTTCTTTTGTGTGTTTGTCACACTCTTGTGACCTGCTGTTTCCTGGGTGCCTTGATAGTCGAAGCAGACTATGTGCTGTTGAAGCTAGAGAGGTGAGCAGAGTTTAAGTCTGATTCCCTTGTAAAGACTTCTCTGTTGACATCCACCCCTTGGCGCTCATATGTCCGTATGCAGTTGCGAACGCCGTAAAACCTCTACAAAAATAAACTAAAGACACAGATTGTTGTCAGCAGTGCAAAGCCATGGCAAAACAAAAATGTTATCATCCTTTTCTTTTAGAAGTCGAGTCAGTCTACAATCTTTACTACTTGTCTATTCGTTTTAAAAATGTGTAGGCCTACTTTTAATTTAGGTTTAAAACTTAGCTTTGTTTTGATATTTTTGGATATTCCCACTTTTTATATATATATATATCATTCATATGTAATTGAAAGCAGGCATAGACGTAAAGTCTTCTTTCATGATAATATGACTATTTTTCAAACGTCATTTTTTAAATGGAATTGTCATAATATGTATGTCTATCCTGTAATATGTGTATGTTCTGTCATTTTGTATTTTGTTTCTATCATGTATGTGTGTGTATAGTGTATGTTCTGTCATTTTGTCAAGAACTCTGTTCCCCTTGCTTCCTCTTAGATTCTTGACCATAGTTGATTGACCCTAGTTTCACCACAGTGGGTTTGCCAACTGGTTTTTTAGTTCTCCCTCTTTTGTTGTACATTTTGGAAAAAATGCAAACTTCCCCCCCCCCCTCTCT
>NW_004798349.1:201117-202249 GCF_000002075.1 Aplysia californica
CAAGTTGTCTTGTTTTTCACAACAAATGTTTTGGTTCTGGCGTCCACTGCTTTGGGATATGTGGGAAATCAAGCAAAATAAAATAATTTGGTTATTTGTACTTCTGTTCCCCCGTCTTGGTTTTCCTGTAGGCTGTTTGTGAATAACTTACACGGTCCACTCGTCCACTCCTGTTCCATCTGTGCACAGTATTGGCCACATCTGGTTCTCTTGAAACTGAGCAGAAATTTTCCATAAATAACTCCTCAACAACAGCTGCAGTTTTTGATTTTGATTTTCTCTCTCCACAAAACATGTGCTAGTTTTTTAGATGTAATTTTCTAAAATATTTAAAATATGCTTTTGTGCTTTTTTGGTAGGCCGCCAGCTGTTTATGAATTATGTAAATGAGTTGACTTGTGAATATTATCATAGTATGTCAGCCATGTTGTTATTGTTATCAATATTATTATTATTATTATTATTATTATTATTATTCTCGACACAGGTGGCGTGTCTTTGTCTGATGTGATTCTTTCTCTCTCGTCTTGTTGTGAACCTCCTGTGTCCCGTCTTTGGGCCATTCCCAAAGGGGGGACATTTCTCATTCAAGTGCAGTAGAAAATGGGCTGATTCATGTCACGCTCATAACTGTGCCTGATCTACAACAGGGAACTGCTGCTTTTTCTTTCCCAATCCTTACTATCGTCATTTTCCTCCACTTCTTTTGTATGTTTGTCACTCTCTTGTAACCTGCTATTTTGGGGTGCCTTGATAGTCGAAGCAGACTTTGTGCTGTTGAAGCTAGAGAGGTGAGCAGTCTAAGTCTGATTCCCTGTAAAGACTTCTCTGTTGACACCCATTCCTTGACGCTCATATGACCTTATGCAGTTGCGAGCGCCTTAAAACCATGTACTATATTTTTTTTAAAAAGAAATCCTGTGTCCCCGACTGATGTGATTCTTTCTCTCTCGACTGATGTTTCTGATGTGATTCTCTCTCTCTCGACTGATGTGACTCTCTCTCTCTCGACTGATGTGATTCTTTCTCTCTCGACTGATGTGATTCTTTCTCTCTCGACTGATGTGATTCTCTCTCTCTCGACTGATGTGATTCTTTCTCTCTCGTCTGATGTGTTCTCTCTCGACTGATG
>NW_004798350.1:2354-4373 GCF_000002075.1 Aplysia californica
CACCCTACCCGATCTCCACCCCCTACCATCCCCCACCCCCCACACCCACTCCCCTCTCCTCTGGTAGTTTCGATAACCTCGTAGACTGTGGTACTTAACCTCACCTTCCCCCGCCCGTCTATAGCTGTGTGATAACTACATTGCAGCCATCTGGCTGTCAGATTAAATGAGAGGCAGCGTGGTGGAATCAGGCTCTCGTCAATTTTTGGGCATGTAGAGTTATTGGTATCATCCTAAAGCTTGTTCACTTGTCTTTATTTCGATGAAAAAAAATATCCATTTATCTTAAATACAAGTCGAGATATTTGCGAAAGAAGAAGGTGGGGGTCACTTGTTTTCAAAGGTAAAATTTGTGAGAAAATGGCCGCCAAAGATTAGTTATTTCCATAGGTTAAGAGTCCGTGGTAACTAAAAATTTACAATTTTTGTGTCTTTAATCAACGTTTTTCAGAAAAATCCAAACAGAAATGAATTCTTTTATGGGCTTGAAACGTGTTGAGCCAAAAAACAAAAATTTGATAAAAATTCACAAACCTGCGGAAAAATGCAAGTTTCTTCGCTTTGATTATTTTGACGAGAGCCTGATTTCACCACGCTGCCTGACAAATTATGAGAAACCTGTACACATAGCATTGTTGTAAGGCTCGGAAGAGAAAATCCCAACAATCCCAGCACTCGTGATTGAACGGGAAACAATTGGAATCACGGACTCATACACATATCTTGGTCTTACAATCGACAACAAATTTACATGGCAAAATCTGGTAAACATAATCAGAGGCTGTACTTTCTATGGAAACGTAGGTCTTTCAATCTGAGTTAATCCATCCTTGAGATATTTTTCATCACCAAAGGAAAAGGATAGCTCCTGGAAACCAAAATGAAAATGGTAGTTCTCTGAAACTAAAATAAAAAGGATAGTTTAGTTATGTAGTTTTGTCTGGGGACTTTAAGTTGTGTTTTTCAAGACTTGTATCTTTGTTTGGTTTGGTTAAATGCCGTAGAGGTGTGATTTGATTTCACAGAGCTATCCTTTCCGTTTTGATTTCCCAGACCTATCCTTTTAATATTTGTTTCAGAGAGCTACAGTTTTCATTTTGGATTCTCAGAGCTATCCTTTTCATGTTAGTTTCCCAGAGCTCTCATTTACATTTTGATTTCAAAGAGTTATCCTTTTCATTTTGATTTCCCAGAGCTATCCTTTTCATTTCGGTTTCACAGAGTGATCCTTTACATATTCTTTTTTCAGAGTTATCCTTTTAATTTTTGTTTCAGAGAGATACCCTTTTCATTTTGGATTCCATGAGCAATCCTTTTCATTTTAAGTTCCCAAAGCTATACTTTTCATTTCCGTTTCTCAACGCTATACTTTTCATTTTGATTTCCCAGGGTTAACCTTTACAGTTTGGATTCCCAGAGTTCAGAGTTATCGTTTCCATTTTTATTTCCCTGAGCTTTCCTTTTCATTCTGATTTCAGACAGCTAGCTCTATCCTTTTATATTGTCTTTTTCCCAACGCTATGCTTTTCATTTTTGTTTCAAAGAGTTATCCTTTTCATTTCGGTTTCACATAGTAATCCTTCACTTTTTGATTTTCCGGAGCTATCATTTTCATTTTTGTTTCAGAGAGCCACCCTTTTTATTTTGGTTTGCCAGAGCTAACATTTTCATTTTGGATTCCCCAAGCTATCCTTTACATTTTGATTTCCCAGAGCTAACCTTTTCATTTTGGTCTCAGAGAACTATCCTTTATATTTCGGTTTCCTCGAGCTATCCTTATAAATTTGGTTTCCAAGAGCTGCCCGTATCATATTTGTTTCCCAGAGCTATCCTTTTCATTTTGGTCTCAGAGAACTATCCTTTTCATTTTGGTTTCCCAGAGCTATCCTTTACATTTTGATTTCCAGGAGCTATTCTTTTTATTTCTGTTCCCCAACGCTGTCCTTTTTATTTTGGTTTCATAGAGTGATCCTTCATATTTTGATTTCACAGACACACACACACACACACACACACACA
>NW_004798350.1:8213-9581 GCF_000002075.1 Aplysia californica
ATGTAACGTTTGTGTAACAATGTGAAGTTCTTTCATACATGTAACGTTTTTTTGTGTAACAATGTGAAGTTCTTTCATACATGTAACGTTTGTGTAACAATGTGAAGTTCTTTCATACATGTAACGTTTGTGTAACAATGTGAAGTTCTTTCATACATGTAACGTTTGTGTAACAATGTGAAGTTCTTTCATACATGTAACGTTTTTTTGTTTGTCCCAATGTGCTTGTACAAGTAGCGTTTTTTGTGTAACAATGTGAAGTTTTTTCCTACATTTAATGTTCTTTTGTTAGGAACAATGTGAAGTTTTTTAATTGTTATATTAATATACACGCAGTGCTTTTTGTTTGTAACAATGTACAGTTCTTTTTAATAATATAGTGCTATTGTTTTGTTCATGACAATGTTCTTTCATAGCATTTTTTGTTCGCAACAATGTGGAGTTCTATTGTACGTTTAGAGTTCTTTTATGTATGTTGCATTTTTGCTTGCAACAATATGAAGTTTAAAAAAATATATTTAGTGTTTCTTTGTTAGTAACAATGTGCAATTATTTTAATACATGTAACGTTTTTTGTTTGTTTGTGAAGATGTACACTTCTTTCATACATATATAAAGTAGCCGTAGGTGGTTGGCGGGTGCTCTGTTGTGGTTTGCTCCTTCTTTCCTATCAAACATATTCTATCTCATTTTACTCCCCTACTTCTTCTGATTCCTCTCTTATAACACCTCTAATCTTCGGTACTTATGATAATATGACCAATTTGCGTTGCAAGTCCAGTGAATCTCTTATTTAAAAAAATAATACTTGACTTCTAGCACATTATAAATGTACGGGTTTAATTTTCACGTTCTTATCAACGCTATAAGGTTATTGAAGAGGCGGGACTTCTGTATTTAACGGCCGTCTCCGGGTGAGATCGAGCTCAAATGGGTTGAGGACCTTGAAACCTTCAGAAAAGGACCAGGGTTTAATTAAGAAAGCCCACTCTGGGATTCGAACCAGAGTCATTCGCTCCGTAGTCCACCATGAAACCAGCTGAGCTAACAAAGTACCCATACATGATAATGTAACATTTTTGTTTGAAAAACAATGTTCTTTCATAACAATGTTGTCCCGTAACACTTTTCTTTCTTTATATTTATGTTCGTTCCAGTGTTCTTTCATAACGTTTTTGTTCGTAACAATGTTCTTTCATAACGTTTTTGTTCGTAACAATGTTCTTTCATGACGTTTTTGTTCGTTCTAGAGTTCTTTCATAACATTTTTGTTTGTAGCAACGCTCTTTCATAACATTGTTGTTAGGGGTAGGAAAGTGCGCATGTGTACGTCTGCGTGTGTGGTGTGTGTGTCTGTGTGGGGGGTGG
>NW_004798350.1:13987-17003 GCF_000002075.1 Aplysia californica
TCTCGCTCCCACCCGCAACCCCTTTTCACAATTTTGTTTTCAATAACACCCCCCTCTTATCCCCTTCCCTCCTCCCTCCCCCCACCAACCCATAAATATACGGCTGCTAAAAACTGCAGTGAGGCTATGAGGCTACGAGGTCAAAGGACAAATCAGAGCAGAGCAAGCGCTGGAAAAATCGAAATGAGAAGGTTTCGTTTCGTTTTTTTCTTTGCTGCATTTTTGGAGGAACGTTCTGTTTTTCTTTCTTCCCCTAGTGCATGCAGTTAGGGCAAGGAGGTTACAGCGAGCTTTTTCAGCTCCTTGAGTTAGGGTTTCCGTTAGCCCGGGATAAAGAGTGAGAGAATGGCTTGAAGAGGCCGTGAAAAATGCCGTTGTTGTGAGTGTTGTGAGGATTGTAGTGTGGGGGAGAGGAAGCGAGGGGGAATGGTGTAGGCACTCACACGTATAATATTATACTTTCACACAATCACACAGTCACACACACACATACACACACACACGCACACGCACACACACAATTACACACACACACACACAAATACACACACACACGCACACACACACACACACACACACACACACAGACACAAATACATGTACACACACACACAGACACAAATACACACACACACACATAAACATACACACGCAGAGAGAGAGAGAGAGAGAGAGAGAGAGAGAGATAGGGGCAGACAGACAGACAGACAGACAGACAGACAGACAGACAGACAGAAAGGTACATTGGACTAGTAAAAATATGTATGCAAAGACAGACAGACAGACAGACAGACAGACAGACAGACAGACAGACAGACAGACAGGTATATTGGACTAGTAAGAATATGTATACAAAGACAGCCAGAGAGACAGACAGACAGGCACGTGAAAGCGATAGACAGACAGAGAGAAACGGGAAATGACAAGAGGTATTATCCCAAAGACGAAATACCAGAGCGGACAATAGCAAAGCCAGCTAGGAAGTGTAGGAGAGAGAGAGAGAGAGAGAGAGAGAGAGAGAGAGAGAAACGAGACCAGACAGAGCGAAAGGGAGAGGGAAAGAGAGAGAGGGTCAGAGAGGGAGGGAGAGAGAGAGAGTTCAAGAGGGAGGGAGAGAGGGAGAGAAAAAGAGAGGCAGTCCCCCGCCTCGCCTACTCCCAACCCCCGACGCGAGCCTCATCGAGCAGCGGCAAAGATAAACCCCCACATCGCGCCCGCTTTCATCTCATTCGCTCCAGACAGCACAGGCGACTCGACGCTTTCCCCTGGTGAGTACAACATGATGATGGCTACATGATTCCTTCCTCTTTGGCTACCCCTCGCCTCTTCCTCTCCTCTGGCTATCAGTCGCCTTACTTTCAGTAGCGACCGACCATCCCCGAAAGTTCTTTGTCTGAAACGACGTCTCTTGTCCGAGATGATTAGAACTTGTGTCATTTCTCTGTCTGTCTGTCTGTCTGTCTGTCTGTCTGTCTGTCTGTCTGTCTACTCTCTCTCTCTCTCTCTCTCTCTCTCTCTCTCTCTCTCTCTCTTTCTCTGCGCCTTGATTGTTTGAAATGCATGTGCTTACATAAAAATTGCTCTTTTTCTGTTTTTCAACGGACGTTTGAAATAAGTTTTTACATCCATTATGGTCAAAAGTCGATTTATGTTCTAGATTTCTAGATCTAGATCTGCTATTTTATGGGGCATGCTGAGTTCATGAGAGAGAGAGAGAGAGAGAGAGAGAGAGAGAGAGAGAGAGAGAGAGAGAGAGAGAGACACTCGTCCGAGCATTTAGCTTCCTGGTTCTAACACTCCACACTTCTATATTTAGTTATTTTAGTAGCTGAGTTGTGAGTGTGTGATCTAGACCGAGATAGAGATTATATTATATAGAAATCTATATAGATTCTAGGTAGATCTAGATCTAGATCTCTATCAGTGATATGAAAAATCTGTTTCTGTGACCAATATGATGGTGTTATAGAAAGGTTCAGTGCAGTGAATGTGTTATATATCTATATATTAATATTATATTATAGTGTTGCGTTTTAAGTAATATTGGCACAGTTTGTATAGATCCTATATATTAATAATATATACATACATGTAGCCTTTTTTATGACGCACAAGTGTGGAGTGTTAGAACCAGGAAGCTAAATGCTCGGACGAGTGTCTCTCTCTCTCTCTCTCATGAACTCAGCATGCCCCATAAAATAGCAGTTTGGATTCCAGTTCCCGGTTATTGAATAGGAAGTTAAAAACGCAAAAGTAAAGAGGAAGAGAATCAATAATAAAATATTATATATATAACTCTAGACCAGGCGTGGTTCGTCCATAGAGCACGGTCGTGCAGTGCGCCCAAAAGTTTTTTTTATTGTTCTTTAACGTAAAGCACAATCAATAATAAAATATTCTATAACTCTCGACTCTCTCGACTTCCATCTTCATAGCTCATGTGACTGGGTTTTTTTTGTGGTCTTCATGAGTTCAGATTCTTGTACTTCTGTACAGCACAAAGACCAGGAGACATGTAGCGAGATCTAGATCTAATAAATAAAATGATCAAGGTCTAGACTAAGATTGATCTAGAGATCTAGGTGTGCAAACTCCTGTGTTCTGTCAGATTTAGTCAATTTTTTAAAAACAATTTTTAGTTAAATTTTTAGTAAACGTCCCACTGAGACTAAAAATCTAGATCTAGAGCTTTAACGTATCATCTTTCTGTCTTTTCATCTGGTCTTGTCTTACAAGTTTCACAGCACTTGCAGAACAATCAGGTCATATTATAGAGGTGCCAACAGTTAGCTTCACTAAAATTAGCCTGCATGTAGGTCTGGCGATCTAGACGAAGAAAATATGTATGCAAAGGGCAACTACTGAGTTCAGTAAAAATACGTTTGGCATTGTCTCAACAAATGTTGTGAACAGATATAATTTTATTTGCATGCATGCCCAATTTTCTTTGTCTGAATGTTGCAAGTCTCCCAGGAGAGAGAGAGAGAGAGAGAGAGAGAGAGAGAGAGAGAGAGAG
>NW_004798350.1:18297-20174 GCF_000002075.1 Aplysia californica
ACCCCCCACCCCCCACCCACACGCACACACGCAACAAAAGAATTATAACAGAGGAAGGGAAGAGAGGGGTGGGCTGGAACAAAAAAACCAAAACAGTCAATAGCTTTAGAAGGAACGTTTGCTGTATCACTCTATCAGCTCCTCGGGTTCTTCGCAGACTGACATTCGTGGGTGGTTGGCGAGTGCTCTGGTGTGGTTTGCTCCTTTTCCCCTCCAATTAAAAAGTCTATCGTCTCTATCTGCCCCCCCCCCCCCCCCCCCCTCTCCTTTTTGTGTTTGCTAGGCAACTCTCTTGTAACATCTCTAATCTTCGGCACTTATGTGACCTTATTGTGTTCATTGCAAGTGCCGTAAAACTCTTGCTAAAACTGAAGAGTGAAATGAAATCGATACTTTTACACATGTCAAACAATGTGGTAGAGAAGAAAATAAACGATAAATAAAATGGTGGAGGAATGCTGAGCTGCAGCGACTAGATCTAGTGCGGCCGTGTGGTGTGGTGTGGTGCGGTGTGGTGCAGTGTGGTGCAGTGTGGTGTGGTGCGGTGTGGTGCGTGTGGTGTGGTTTGTCTAGCGTCTAGCAGACATCGATTAGATCCCGCGCGGAACCGGAAGTAGATTGCCACACCCTTTTGTCAGAGAAAGATGGCGGACGGATTGGGAAGTGGGTGAGGGTGTGCGTGCGTGCGTGCGTGTGTGTGTGATTGTGTGTGTGTGTGTGTGTGTGTGTGTGTGTGTGTGTGTGTGTTTTCAGTGGCAAGAGAGAAAAACCATTTTTCAATAGCTGTTCTTCAAGATTTGGTAAAGCTCAACGGATTGTTTCTAGAACAGGAAGGCTTTTCGGTTCTTACCAAGAATTAAATTTTCAAAAGTCAAAAAACATTTTTGATATAAATATTAAACCAATGCTGCTTTATGGCTCTAAAAATTGGGGTACCCAAAATTGGGACGTGATCGATGATGTTCAGGTAAAATTCTGGAAAGCCTTTCTATGGGTATTGGCAAAGTTACACCCAAATGTTTAGTTCTAAGAGAAGTGGGAAGAGTCAATTTATGTTCTGATTACATGTATTGTGTCATTAAATTCTGGTGCAGACTTTTACGCTTAGAAAATGACAGATATCTAAAGAAATGTTACATGCAATTATATCGTTCCTGTGAACTGGGCAGAGTCAATTGGACAACTGAAGTAAAAAATCTATTAATTTCCCTGGGTTTTGGATAAGCCTGGTTTTCTTAAAGTGTTGGAAGTACTAGATTATTTCTCAGTGAAGTAAAAAGTAGACTTGTTGATCATTTTGTGCAGAACTTAGAGGAAGAAGTCTGTCGCAAGTATAATCATTCTCTCTTACAATTCTTTTTCAAGAAACAGTTGTGTATATCGTGGACCTCCCACGGTATTGGAACAGACGAGTCATATAGCTTTGTAAAAAGCTCATAGCCTTCCATCAAATACCAATTTCTATCCGTGGAAATTCGCAAATTCACCCGTATGTGGGTAGTTGGCGGGTGCTCTGGTGATACTCACTCCTTTCATAATTATAAAACTGAATTCTCATGAAATTAAATATGAATTTCACTTTATTTTCTATTGTCCACACTTAGTCCATCTAAGGAAATCGTTTCCTTCCAGCCTGACTCGGCCCAGTGATAGAAATATGCAATGTTTGACCCATGATATGGGACATGTGCACAACCTGTACTTTTTCATTATGGAAACTTTATTTATCAAGTCCCATTCACACGTCTCCCTGCTCACTCTTAAACCGCTGCCACCACCACCATCACCACCACTTCCACCCTCCACAACCACCACTACCACAACCCCCACTACCACCTCCACCACCATCACCTCCACCACCATCCCCACTACCACTA
>NW_004798350.1:20274-21559 GCF_000002075.1 Aplysia californica
AAGGTGGAAGGGGAGGAGGAGGAGGAGGTGGAAGGGGAGGAGGAGGAGGAGGTGGAAGGGGAGGAGGAGGAGAAGGTGGAAGGGGAGGAGGAGGAGAAGGTGGAAGGGGAGGAGGAGGAGAAGGTGGAAGGGAGGAGGAAGAGAAGAAGGAGGAGGAATGGGGGAGGGGTAGGATGAGAATAAAGGGAGCGAGAGTGAGATATAGACAGAGCGAGAGGGGAAGACAAACACGTACACACTCACACACGTACATACACAATATACACTCCCCCCCCTCTCCTCCTCTCCACACACACACAAACACACACTCACACACGCACATACACAATATACACCCCCCCCCTTCTCTCCACACACACACGCACACACACACTCACACGCCTACGCATACATCCAAAAACAAAACAAAACAAACTCAAAAACATGAACCACAATCTCCCGCCTCTAGTATGTACAACAAAGATCAACAGGGTTCAACAACTGGAGTCGATGACGATCTCTCTGAATCAGTTAGACTCTATAGTTCTCAACCGGCTCAACTTGAAAACTTCCCCGGTGCCCGTCCATTCCTCTTATCCTGTTTGTTTGATACCGGCAGTCGTTCTGCCGCGACCTTCTCAATAGGAACACTGCCCGGGCAATCGGGGACCTCGTGTGTCAGCGATAAAACCGTTTTGAAATCTGAAATGTTATTTCACGGATTTGAATAGACTGTAGGCTGCCCCACTTTTCCCCCCACCCTCCCCCACTCGCTGTTTCGTCTTTGAATGGAGGAGCTTGGCCGAGCGAGCAGCTTTTGTGTTTTGTGTTGTTGTTTGTGTTGTGTGGGAGTCGGTCTGAAGACACTGGAGTATGTTCCAAGAAACTGTGTAGAATATATTTAATTATATTATTATTATACATAATATGACAGGATATTATATGATATTAATATTGTATTGATAGGACTCGGCAATCTTAACGCGTCAAATTTTTTCTGGGTATAACATAGTATTATATTTCCGGGGTGCCTTGATAGTCGAAGCAGACTTTGTGCTCTTGAGGCAAGAGAGGTGAGCAGAGTAAGCCTGATTCTCTGTAAGGACATCTCTGTTGATATCCACCCCTTGGCGCTCACATGACCGTATGCAGTTGCGAGCGCCGTAAAACCTTGCTAAAACTAAACTTCCACTTGAGTTGTCGAATTTTATTTTGAATGATTTTCTGACCCCTTGCTCATTGTTGAGAAAAGAATTGATTATTCTGTGTGCTCTTCAAGAAGTGTAACGCAAATCTCTCTCTGCCC
>NW_004798350.1:30879-31942 GCF_000002075.1 Aplysia californica
ACACACAATACACCACAATTACAAAAGTCCTTTGTCCTTTCCCCAAACACCTTCCACTCACGACTCAGCCCCCACAGAAGTCCTCCCCCCTCCCCCACACACACACACACACACACACACACACACACACACACACTCACGCACACACACACTACACCTTTGTCCCTCTCTCTCTCCTCCTACACCTTCCACTCACGACTCCTCCCCCACAGGCGTTTCCCCCCAGCTAAACAACAAGCGTCCAGTAGCCCAATCCCCCTCTAGCTCACAACAACGTTTACTCACTATGACTATTCTCGATAGCCGCAATGTCTGTAATTGGACGTTTAATCACAAAGACTTTTATGTTAATCGAAGTTCTGGATAGCCGCATTGTCCGTATTTAGCCGGTAATTATAGGTGACTGACCAGGCCTAGCTAATGAAGGGGGATAAACAGAGGCCTTTTCACTATACACAAGGGCAACAGTTGTGGGAACAGAAGCCAAGGGAAGCAAGCCAGTTTGTCACAGGCCCACCCCGCCTCGACTGTGCCCTGCATGATGGAAGTTATCACTGACACTCTCAAAAAGAGTAAATGAACAAAATATGATTGATTGATTGTATGAATTGAATTACATTTCTCAATTGTTTTTAACGAAAGAACATTCACTGTTGAAATTTTACAGAGTAATTTGCTTTGATTTGCTTAAAAAAGGAAGAAATATTGAACGACATTAGCTGAATTGACATTTTAGAGGGACTATCTCTACACCGCCAATTTGAAAGTGGAGAATAAAAAACTTAAGTTAAAATTACAGTGTTAAAGTGCTGTAATTATGACTGTCACCAATACTCAAATACTTAAATAAAATTGTGACATACTGGGCAGTCCTCGAAGCAAAGTACAGACCATCAGGGTGGTGGGTGGTGTGTGGTGGGTGGTGTGTGGTGGGTGGTGTGTGACGGGGTTCTTCTAGTGTCCATGGTTGTTTGTTTTAGTTAGACTTTTACGGCACTCGCAACTGCATAAGGTCATGTGAGAGCCAAGGGGTGGATGTCAACAGAGAAGTCCAAACTGGGAA
>NW_004798350.1:35781-37183 GCF_000002075.1 Aplysia californica
GTCTGTCTGTCTGTCTGTCTGTCTGTCTGTCTGTCTGTCTGTCTGTCTGTCTGTCCACGATGTTAAATTGCGAGCGGGTACTTCTCTGAAGTCCTAATCAATAAAACTATAATTATAGAACCCACTCTGACGATAAACCACCCCGTCTGTGCCTACACAGATCTACAAACCACGCTTTTGTTTCCTCATAAAATATTCCAGTGCCCGACCATAATACAAAAGTGTTTGGTAACCCTATCCCGTGAAACTGTCAGTGTTATATAACTCCACAACTGAATGACTGTACGGCCACCGCGGAAAGCCCCGCATTCTTACGGCACTTGTCATGTTTCCTCTGACATTCACATCTTTGATTCAGTAGGAAAACGCCGTAACTCCAAGAGTGAGGAGAGTCCGGCAAATGAAACACTCACGATATCTATACACTGCTGCTTGTGGCAGACGTGTTTCAGAAGCCCGCTTCCTAAATGATCTAAACTTGTGTTCAGACACTCACCATTACTCTACGCGGCATTGTCGTTCAGACACACACCATTACCCTATGCGGCATTGTCGTTGTCCAAGGATTGCTAGCCTCTTCAGATCTTCCATCTAAAGCCCCGATTATTTTTATTTTTTTTAATAGTAGAGGGTTTTACGGCGCTCGCAACTGCATAAGGTCATATGAGCGCCATAGCCCCGATTACACGCAAGGAGAAATTGTACAAAAACTGGACGATCTATGGATCATGAGACAGATCGTCAGGTGTAACCACAAATTGTACAACGTTTGGATGGTGGGACGATGGCTCGGAGACTCGGTCGAGAAATCAAGCGCTGCTTGATATTTTGATGCCTTTTAAATGTGTATTTTAGCAATTTTATTATTTAGATCTAGTTGATCGTCAAAGGCGAAGTTGTGTATCAAGGTCACCCGATGCTTTGCACATTTGCAGTCAAGTCAAAGATTATGAATCTCCCTGATCGAAAGAAAACTAGTCGATAGATTGGAATGTCTAAAAAGACTACACAGCTCGATAAAACGGACATTTCTCGCATACGACGAATCTGATACAACAATTTATCGTTGCGTGTAACTGGGGCTTGTTTCTGTCTCTGTTTAGTTATGACACATAAGTAAGGAATGTTGTATACAGTTATTGTCTTTTCATGCAAATCCCTGACATTGCCATGCGGTGAGTGACAGTGGATATATTCTATGCCCGTCCGTGATCCCTCAACAACTTTCCCATCTGGCGAGGCGTAGCATAATATATATATATATATTATATATATCCATATTTTTTACGTTTGGCGCATCTACTGTCTTTTACTTAACGTTTTCTATTTACATAATGTTCGTATAATATTATTATGATCGGGCGTAGCTCACACTCACACTATGTGGTGAAAATGGGAAATT
>NW_004798350.1:38357-40121 GCF_000002075.1 Aplysia californica
CCACACACATACCTTCCGAAAGCTGCGAGTATTTATGAGACAGAAAGGAAGAAAATAATGCTCGGAATGTGTTCATAATTCAACATCATTCTCAGGACTTGCCCTTCAATTGGTCGCTTTTAAGGATAAACGGGCTAACCCGGATTTCGGGGTTTTCCTGAAATCTTGACCTATACACCAAAAAAATAAAGTGTGCATTGCCCTGCTTATAACTGAAGTTGGTTTCTTTGTTGTGTGTATTTGTTTAGTTATAGAGAAAACTTTTCTTGTCTTTCAAAGAAACTGAACAAGGGGCAACAATTTTACCTTCGATTTTCTCAAAACAGCCTTTTTCAGGATAGCCCCCTTGTGCTTAAAAGCGACCAGCTAGCACCAAAAGAACATTGTCCAGCAGTAAAATTGCAACTCGTCGAAAGCACCAGCGTACATTTTGCTGTGATTTTATTTATTTCCTTCTTAGACATCGAGGATAGAAAAAAAAGTTCTGTTTTGCTAGTTTTTTTCTCCCCGAATACTTGACTTCCCGCTCTTGTACTACTCCGTTCAAACCGCCAAAGTCTCCACTTGACGTCTGGCGAGACAACCTCAAGCTCTGAGGGCAGCCTCTACGTTCCTCTCTACTTACAGCTCAACTGGCTCCACTCAGATCGTCTGCTGACCCCCTTTTTTTTTTGGAAAGTGTTTTACGGCGCTCGCTACTACATAAGGGCATATGAGAGCGCGGGAGACACCAAACATTTTCAGTTGGTAGGACATTTTTGAATTTTGCCCGGGTGGCGGCCGAAGCCTACTCTTATCGATTTTAGACCATCAAGGGATCTTCAATGCGCGCAAATTGCACACGGGGCCTCCAAGATTTTTTTCTCTTGTCCGAGAAGGCTAGGTGTAGATCTTTCCTACCAGAAGATCAGGGGTGTGGTTGAAAGACAGCAGTAAGAAGGAGCCAAGGAGTAGCAGTAGAAAGACTGCAGAAAGAGTCAGGAGCCCAGAGGACAGGACACAGGAGGTGAGGGGGTGGGGGCAGAAATTAGAAACGAAAGCAGACGACAGAACATTGCTAGAGAGCAGGAAAGGAAGTGAAGGGGAGACAATTTTAGAGAAGAAATTTTTGTTCCATCGTTACCCGGATTCGAACATGGGACCTTTGAATGAGCGTCGAAGACCCCTTTAGACCACGAGAGCCCCAGTCAGAGCGGCCTGCACTTGGCAGCTCAACTGTCTCCTCTCAGATCCTCTGGTGACCTTGGCTTGCATCGTGCAGGTCAGCAGTGAAACCTGTAGGCCACCGAGTGGCTGTAAAATTGCGTAGTTTGTAGATTTGTTCGTGATTGTCCCAAGTTGCTGTCTCTTACACGTAGCAGCAGCAGTAGCGAACACTGCGCCACTCGGCCAACAAAACTTTGGTCTTTAAGTAAGTGTTGCAAAACGGACGATTATGAACCGGAGCTCCGGGTTAGACAAAAGTTAGATAATCGGCTCTTTTACCGGTAGTTGTTTTTTGAGGGTATTTTTAGGTGTTTTTTTTACATTGTTTGAAAAGTAAGCTTTTTAACCCTGGAAGCGCGCAGGCCCTATATAAAGGGCGTGAGCCGGGCTACCCGGGAAGCGCGCAGGCCCTATATATAAGGCTGACCTACTTCGACCGGGAAGCGCGCAGGCCCTATATAAAGGGCATAGACGCTGACCCTTTTCAATTTCAATGGAAAATTCCAGTGTTCCTTATATGGAAAATGACGTAGTCAATTACAGGCCAAAGTTATAAAT
>NW_004798350.1:41812-44756 GCF_000002075.1 Aplysia californica
CACACACATACGAACACACACACACGCGCACACACACTCACTCACACACACTCACATTCACACACACACACTCACACACACACATACACACATACACGCACACACACATACACACACACACACACACACACACACACACACACACACACACCTGTTTTTGTGTGATCGCCGATCTGTCATTCCTAGGTCGCTAACGAAAGCACATTGCAAAACAAAACAAAAGAAAACAAAACAAAACCACAAAAAACTCAACTCCAAACAAACTCGAAGCTGTATATCGCAAAATGAAATTGGATCATCAGTGAACGCCTTTTCACAATGTAAACTGAATTATTAGTTAACCGAAACGCGCTCATATAACCTTATGCAGTTGGGAGCGCGTAAAACTCTTACTAAACAAAGTCTACTGAAACATGATATGACGTCAATATTGCAAACATTCCTATTGGAAGCGGGATCTTTAGAGTTTTAAAAGAAAGTTTAGCTCTGGAAACGTGTGCGACTTTTGGGCACATCTTAGCCGGTTTTTAATTTTTTTTTAGGGGGGTAGGGGGTAGGTGTGGAGTAAAAGTAAAGTTGTTCCCGCATCCGATCCGGACAGTGGGGATTGCCTTGTTAGTGAGACAACTTTCTAGGTCTTCAGCATATTGTGGTAGGGTGGCCAGTTCCTTTCCACGACGCCTTTACTTCCCCAACTCGAAGTCAGGTATCCATTACTGCTGGGTGGGCAGGAGGGGGCGAAAAAAATCCATGTTCGAACCGAGGCTCGAACCCGGACTTTCTGTTTCGTAGACGAGCGCACTAACCGCTCCGCCACCGCTCCGCCACCGCTCCGCCCCCGCACCCTCAGAGATTCACCAAGTGAGCAAAACAAGCGAAGCAGCGAACAGACCAAAAAGTTCAGGGAAACATTCATAAAAAACAATGAGGGAAAGTTAGTGTGGTACTGCAGTGGTAGCTGTAGTCTTTTACCTGACCTCAGGTGACCCCTTTATGCGCCTGACTTACTACTCTTACCGGAACAAACCTGTGTTTTGTGGCTGATGTTACTACAGGGCTTATGGCCATCGGTCTGTCCGTATGTCCGTTGTTGATGTCACCAGAGAGAGGTTATGTCCGTATGTCCGTTGTTGCTGTTACTGCAGGCTTTATGACCATATGTCCGTTGATGACGTCACTACATGGTTTGTGACCATTTGATGACGTCACTACAGGGTTTGTGGCCATCTGTCCGTTGTTTCTGATACTGCAAGGTTTATGACCCTCGAGTGTGCCCGTTCATGCTGTTACCAAAGATTGTCCACTCTAGTGTAGATCTAGTGGAGAATGTTTGCTGTTACTACAAGCGCTGCAGGATATTTCTATTGTCGCGGGGAAAGGGATAATAAAAACAACAACCGATTAATGATAGTGTCGGAGTGTGGTCACTGGCCATAGAGGTATACCTCGTCACCGCGCGCTGGTGGGGTCACATTCCTAGCCGGTGATTCACACCGCGACAACCTCCCTATCTCCCGGGCTGGGCTCTGGGTGCATTAGGAGGAGCTTGCCACCATTAATTACAGACACTTGGGGTCTATTTATAGCACTCGACCAGACTCCTCTCTCCTCGACTTGGACTAGATTAAGATAGACGAGCCTGCAAGTACAAATAAGGACCTTACTCCTCGCCTCTACATGTTACTGAGATGCTTGTGATTAGCCGGCGATTGCAAACTCATTTCCTGCCGCTCGTAGATCCTACATGTTCTTATTTTAGCGGGAAATGTTGACTCGTGTTGGCTTCGAGTCGGTTCTGACGTTGTGTCGTTGTGTAACTTTGTGGCGTGTTTCTGTGACTCATGGCATCTTGTCACGTGTCACTTCTTCGGACTAGAGGTGGGCAAAATCCGGATAATCTATCCGGATAACCGGATAATTATCAATGAAACATTGTCCGAATTCAGACTCTTAACTCTATTTCCTAACCCGTTTGCCGAAGTGGGTGCACCCATTTGTTAAAGTGATGCTAACCTGTTTGTCGAAGTGGTTCTAACGTATTTGTTGAAGCGGCTAATATTTTCATAATGCTTTTTTCCGAAGAGGTACACTAATATATTATTCGGATTTCGCTAAAGCGACTCATTGCCCAGCCCTACTTCTCCCACCAACGTGGCAAGGAAATTAATGAGCTCTATGCGCTTTACACTATATAATTACCCCAGCAGACCTTAGAAAACTCCGATATTATTATAAGTATCACAGCCTGCCCTGAGCCTGCTCTCTGCTAAGTTGGTGCCAATGGAGACTCTACTCCAGTTACTCTACTTCCAGTCCCTCACGAGCAGACCTAGAAAGTTTTTTTGTACGATACGTTTACGCGACTCGTCACCGATTTAAATAGTTTCCTTTAGAAGTTGGCGTCAATCGGAAATCTCGTATCTGTAATATTTATTAATTAAATCTGTCTGTGTTGAAACAGGGTGATTTCTAAACTCCGCTCAATGTGTTGAAGCCAGCACAACGTTACCACAGCAAGGAGGGCCGTCTTAATTGATATTGATACTTTATTCTCGTGGTTGTCAATCCTGCCTACGGCCGGTTGGTAAGTTCCATTATAATCATGACGTAATATCGTGAGATCACCAGGGGATTTTAGAAATGTCAATTGTCACCAGACGACGAACGACCATCATGAAGGGTGTACAGACGGGAAAGTTGACGCGTCACGATATCGGAAGCTCCGATGAGCCGTCTCAGATTCGTGTGTCGTGTGGGTAGGAGACTCTGTATACATATTATTTGTCACAACGTGGTGGAATCAGGCGCTCGTCAAGTTCTGGCCATGTGAAGTTGTTGGTATCATTCATTTTGATAGTCTTACTTTTGGTGGAAAAAATACTTGTTTATCATGAATAGAAATCGAGATTTTGTGATTGAGGGAGACGGAAGTGTGTGTGTGTGT
>NW_004798350.1:46043-47187 GCF_000002075.1 Aplysia californica
CCACCCCCAGGTCAAGAAGCAGCTAACCACAAAGAGGGTGTGGTCTCACTGGGCAAAAATCTCCTGGCTTGTTTTAAAATTGCTGAAACTGTTTAAGTTTTCTTTTTTTAGTACCAGTTTTACGGCACTTGCAACGCAATAAGGTCATATAAGTGCCGAAGATTAGAGGTGTTACAAGAGAGTAACATACCCCAAAAAAGGAGGAGGGGAGTTAAGGACGATAGATGTTTGATAGAAAAGAAGAAGCAATCACACCAGAGCACTCGCCAACCTCCAACTTACGTTTTCGGATAAGTTTATGGTTTAATGCCCTTGTTAACATTAGATCGTGGTTGATAAAGAGGCAGGGTCTCTTGTGAACTGCTATTTCCGGGGTGCCTTGATAGTCGAAGCAGACTTTATGCTGTTGGGGCTAGAGAGGTGAGCAGAGTAAACCTGATTCCCCGTTTTGACTTCTCTGTTGACATCCACCCCTTGGCGCTCTTAATAATGACCTTTTGCAGTTGCGAGCGCCGTAAAAACTCGACTAAAACGAAAACGAAAAGAACAGAAGTGGAGACTATAGCTTAGGTCAGAAGTAGGAGTTACAGAGCTTTTGTTGATAGCTTAAACACTATACGGGGTGAGAAAGTCTGGTGATATTTGACAGCTACTGTAGTGTAAGTGATCTGCGCTGCTGCATAATCAACATCACTTTGGATGCCATGTTTGATAAGGCGTAACATTATAATGCAGGGTCACAAAATCAGTCACTGTGCAAAACGCTAATAATAATAATAATATTTTAAACCTGAATATTATTTACCAGACTCATATATTTATATATATTTATATGTATAACAATAATAGAAAAAACTCGTCTGTTCCTCGGAAGATCGACTGTCAGCTTAACTAGACCATTTAATGAGGTCAGGAGAAGCGAGTTGGGTGTAAAGTGAACATTCAATGTAAATTGATGTTGATAACCTACGAATAATCCTATTTACTTTCGCATTTCGGTTTTCCCCGTAATTACACTTTTTTATGATATTTTGTTCCTGTGTTCATAGCGTTTCCAACTTTATTGTTTTCTTGCTTATAAAGTCAGGCGTGTAGTAGTAGTAGTAGTAGTAGTAGTAGTAGTAGTAGTAGTAGTAGTAGTAGT
>NW_004798350.1:47783-48818 GCF_000002075.1 Aplysia californica
GTGGGGGTGGGGGTGGAGTTGGGAGAGGGTGGAATGACCCAAACTTTTCTATAAGGGAAACACGGAGAAGAAAATTGACCGTTTGTGGGAACCCTGGGGCGGGCATTGAGGAAGGAAATGAGGGGGAGAGGGGAGGGGAGGGATGGGTAGAGAGAGAAGGGAGGGATGGGTGGAGAGAGAAGGAAATGGCTGGGAGAGGGGAGAGGAGGGATGGGTAGAGAGAGAAGGAAATGGCTGGGAGAGGGGAGAGGAGGGATGGGTTGAGGTGAGGGTGGGTGAGGGAGGGGAAGAGAGGGGGTGTGATAGTAGGGTAGAGAGGGATAGGAGGTGATAGAGAGAGGGAAGATGAGTGGGGGTAGAGATGGGAGGTGAGGGTAGGGTAGAGAGGGAAGGGGGTGGGGTAGGGATGCAAATGGGGCAGAGGTGCGGAAGGTGGTAAGTGGGAGGGGGTGGGCTTTATCTCGTGAGGTCAACGACCTCCGACTGGGAAAGTTTTGGCCCTGACCTAAGATAGGAGGGAAGCAGCCGTGTACGAGTTGTGTGTGTGGGTGTGTGTGTGTTTGTGTGTGTGTATGTGTGTGTGTATTGTGTGTGTGTGTGTGTGTCTATTTGTGTGTGTGTGTGTCTCTGTGTGTATGTTTATGTGTGTGTATGTGTGTGTACTGTGTGTGTGTGCGGGCGGTCATGTGAGGTGTGAGTGTGTGGCTATTAAAAGCGCTTCGGCCATTGCAAGAAGAAGAAGAAGAAGAAGAAGAAGAAGAAGAAGAAGAAGAAGAAGAAGAAAAAGAAGACGAAGAAGAAGAGTGACCTGCCATGTCGCTGTGACTGACCTCCAATCAAAGTGAGGTGCCGGGAAACATTTGACCACAGATCCCCAATCTGAGCTGCGAGCAAAGATCTAAGCCGCGATCGCGCGCTGTGTGTGTCTGTGTTTAATGACCAGACTCCGGTAAACATGAGCTCTGGCGGGGAATGTGCAGGAAGGTGGATTTTACCGAATGGGTTGGGGGGGGAGATGGGGGAGAGAGAGACAGA
>NW_004798350.1:50802-52285 GCF_000002075.1 Aplysia californica
ACAAATAACTGTGGTGTGTTTTAGGTTGTAACTTAATTAATTGTTCTTTACCCTATCAGTACGTCCTGGGGTCATTTTGTACCCCCGGGGTTGTATTCTTCCCATTTTAGAATACTTCTAGTACGAACATGTCTTTGAAACTTTCAGTATTTCTTTAAAAAAAAAAAGAAAGACAGACTGCTATGCAAAGCTTACGGATCGGATTAACGAGTAAACTTCCTCTTTGGAAAGTGGTGGCACAGAGTTCCCCACGTCGTATGGATACGATAGTAAAACACGACGTACGGATAGGGTTAAGTGGAAAAACTGAAAAAGACTGAAAGTCAAAATGCCAAGTTTGTTTGCACACACAGACATGTGTATCTCTAAGGTGTTTCCTGTTACTTCATTTCTCGTTATTGTTAAATACAAGGCTTTTATACAGCCCCATCGACACAATTTAGATCACTTAGGGGCGGCTTCCGACCCTGCCTGTCAGGGCCAACCCGGGCTGAGAGGGATACAACATCCAAGCAGGTGGTATGAGATCATTTGTTTTAGATTTTCCCCATATGGGAATCAAACTCGTGTCTTCTGCGTGCGACAGAGGAGAACCTAACCGCTACACCAAAGCTTTTGCTTTGTCGAAATGTGTCCTGTACTTCTTTTGCTGTCTTACAGGTGGTTGGCGGGTGCTCTGGTGTGGTCTGCTCCTTCTTTCCTATCAAACATCTATCGTCTTTATCTCCCCTCCTTCTTTTTTGTGTTTCTTACTCTCTTGTAACACCTCTAATCTTCGGCACTTATATGACTTTATTGTGTTTGTTACTCTCTTGTAACACCTCTAATCTTCGGCACTTATATGACTTTATTGTGTTGCAAGTGCCGTAAAACTCTTACTAAAACTAAACTAAAAAAGAAATGTGTCCTCTACTTATTTTCTGACTTGTCTAGCTTTTGCTTTGTTGGGATTTTGTCTCTGCCCACCTCCCCCTCCCTCGTGGCCTCCCCCCTCATCCCCCTCTCCTCGCCCCCTCCTCGCCCTCTCCCCTGCCACTCTCACCTTGAAGGATATTGCTACAAGTGGATCGATCAACACACAATTCTGTCTCTGTATTCATGACTCGCGTCTTGAGAATATACGGAGAGCCGAAATGATCTTTTTGTCACGTTTCTGTATTATAGATATTAATTTTTGTCTTCATAATATTATTTGGCTATCTTTATTATTTGTGTATTCTGCAGACCCGCTTTGTATTAATATTATCATATTACAGGGTCTATGAATATTTCGTTCCATGCAGCTAGTGGAGATAAAAATAGTTATATTCTTATATTATGATTATTATCTTTCGATTTACGACACCGATTTCCATATATTACTCCTCGATGACAGCATAGAGGAAGGGTTTCCAAGAGGGAGAAATAGAACGGTTAAGAGTGGTTTTGTTTGGAGAGAGAGAGAGAGAGAGAGAGAGAGAGAGAGAGAGAGAGAGAGAGAGAG
>NW_004798350.1:53303-54345 GCF_000002075.1 Aplysia californica
TGTGTGTGCCTGTGTGTGTATGTGTGTGTGTGAGTGTGTGTGTGTGTGTGTGTGTGTGCCTGTGTGTGTATGTGTGTGTGTGAGTGTGTGTGTGCCCGTGTGTGTGTGTGTGTATGTGTGTGTGCCCATGTGTGTGTGTGTGTGTGTGTGTGTGTGTGTGTGTGGTGACTTATCTGACACACACTTGCCTCCAAAACGACCACAGATATGTTATTGGGCCTAGGTATAAAAAAATAAATGAAAAGACACTGTCGGCTAAATGAAATGGTTGTTGTGTGTCTTTGTTTGAAGGGGAGGGGGGATTCTAAGTCACGAGTTTTGCCAATGGGCCTCTCTGAATAATGAAGAATAAGTAGAACTAATATTTTACCTTTAAAGTAGAACAGTGGATGGTTGGCGGGTGCTATGGCATAGTTTGCCTCTATCTAATCAAACACCTATCGTTCGTGTCTGCTCTCCTCCTTCTTCCCTTTGTATGATACTCTCTCGTAACACCACTCATCTTCGGCACTTGTCTGACATAATATTTGTGGTGCACGTGCCGTAAAACTCTTACTGTGGGTGGTTGGCGGGTGCTCTGGTGTGGTCTGCTCCTTCTTTCCTATAAAACAACTATCGTCCTTATCTCTTCTTTTTTGTGTATGTTACTCTCTTGTAACACCTCTAATCTTCGGCACTTATATGACCTTATTGTGTTGCAAGTGCCGTAAAACTCTTTCTAAAACTAAAACACTTATCTGACATAATATGTTTGTGTTGCACGTTTCATAAAACTCTCACTAAAACTATAAAATAAAGTAGAAAATAAACCTTGTATTAATGTTCTATTTGGGGGCTCTCGTGGCCTAGAGGTTCAGGTGTTGGCCTCTCATTCAAAGGTCCCGGTGGCCTCTCATTCAAAGGTCCCGGGTTCGAATCCGGGTAGCGACCGAAAAAATTTCTTCTCTAAACTTGTCTCCTTTCACATCCTTTCCTGCTCTCTAGCAATGTTCTGTTGTCTGCTTTCAATTCCACTTTCTGCCCCCACCCCTTCACCTCCTTT
>NW_004798350.1:56143-56925 GCF_000002075.1 Aplysia californica
ACACACACACACACGTACACACACACACGTACATACACACTCACGTACACACACACGTACACACACACACACACACACTCACACACAGCCAGGACAAAGCCCGCCATAGACCACAGACCCTCACACTCAGGGACCTGGCTTCCTGAGTCCGGAATGGGACACTTGTGGCCACTTAGACACTCAGGAAGTGGACGGAGCGGGCCACAGACCCCACTTTGTGTCTAGTGTGCTTACGTCGAGATACAAGAAGAACATTTTAACAACTCAGTAATGTTCATAATAATAATAATAATATATGAATAATAATATGAATATGAATATTATTTATATATGAATAATGTGTGGCTCTTGTCGTCAATACAGACGGTCAATTAGCTTAAGATGGTCTCAAGATTGTCTTCATACAGCTTCTTTCATGGCAAATTCTTTCTATGTTTGAAGCACAGATTCTGTTGCAGTGCTTGCATTTAAATAATACATTGTCCTCTTCATAGGTCCCCAAAGAGACATTTGCCGTAAGTGGTTTGATAATGGGGCAAATTATATTCATACGCACGTAAACCTACATATTATAGTAGACATGCAGATATATATATATATACTACAGATCCGCCATTGCTAGCAGCCACCGTGCTGCTCCTGGTGAATATTCTTCTACAGCCTAACTTGATTCAAATCATCATCATCATCACCATGATCACCATGATCATGATCATGATCATGATCATGATCATCATCATCATCATCATCATCATCATCATCATCATCATCATCATCATCAT
>NW_004798350.1:57025-57648 GCF_000002075.1 Aplysia californica
TCATTTCTCTCATGTCCCTTTCCACGCATTTTCTCCATGTTTCCCGTGGCCTACCCCTGCCTCGTGCTCCCTGTGGGTTCCACTGCAGCGACTGTGTTGTGATGTTTCCGCTGGGCTTTCTTTGATTCAAATACACAGATCTATGTAAACCTCAGTCAGAAAATGTATTTTACTCATTTGTTCAGTATAATAACATTATTCTAAACCCTAATTCACTTGGAGTATTGGTAAAAAGAAGTGGAGACAAAATATATGACATTTAAAGAAATGTTTTTTAAAATGATTTGTGTAGTGTGAGTATTGTACGTTATTTCACACCTGAATCAACACAATGTTCATCACAATTTATGAGTCAGGCTGCATTGTTGCTCCCTGTCTCGAACAACCCAATCATTTGTTTGGGATAGGCTTTTGATCTCAGGAGGAAAGACAGAAGCTCTCGATAAAATAGATCTACTCCTTTCCTTGTTTCAGCCTCCGCAAGCATGCTTGTCATTCCGAGAAATAACTTGGAATTTTAAAAAGCAGAAGAGTTGACTCTGCCAACATTTTAAGCCGTTAATGGCAGCACGTTTTTCGCCCCCCTCTGCTCTCTCTCTCTCTCTCTCTCTCTCTCTCTCTCT
>NW_004798350.1:59188-63012 GCF_000002075.1 Aplysia californica
TCACACACACACACACACACACACACACACACACACACACACGTTGTAGTTTGTCCGTCATGACAATGTGCTAATCGATTTCTTTTTTCTTTTCTTCTCTTTCCAGCCATCGACCAGGAGAAACAAGGATGAGCAACGCCTTACTTCGCTCCATGCCTCTCTCTCTTATTTCGCTGTTGTCAGACTTGTGTGTGCGCGAGTGTGTGTCTGTTGGTGCGTGGCTGATCAGGACATGATGTATGTGCGGTGCGGCGGTGTGCTCTTCTTTCTTCTTCTTCCCCCCGAGCTATGCCTCATTCCGGATAGATAGAAGAAAGAATGTAATGGAGAACGAAAGCGAGGAAACTGATGGCTTTGCATGTTAGAATGTTGGGTGTCCAAGAATGATTTCTGCATCTTCTCCACCACAAAGTGCTACTTTTTCTTCTTCGTCCAAACAGTTTTGTTCAGAAGAATCGAACCTGAACCCCATAAACGCTACCCCCAACAGCGTCATCAGCAGGAGTGGCTAGCTGTGGAAGATCAAAGCTGTCCTTGTCCTATTTTTAGATCTCTTCTTACTACGCCTGGTTTTGGCGGGAGATTCTCTGCCTACATTTCTGTTGCGTGTGCGTGTGTGTGTGTGTTGAGGGTTTCTGTTGTTTCCATCAACTTTCCTGTCTGAGCGTGTGTCTGAAAGAATCTGAGAGAAGATCTGTCTACTTTCCCCATGGTTTCTCACAGCTTTTACTCTATGTTCAAGCATTGTATTCACATTTTACACGAAATTTACCGAGAAGTTTTTGTGACTTGTCAATTGTTTGGAAGGTTTTTTTACCGGAATTATGGTTGCAGCTGTCACGTATTCTAAAAGGAACATGCAATTCCATATCAAATGATTCGCTCATTAGGCTTTTCTTGTTTGAAGAATGCTTACAGTAACATTCACTGTTCAATAAACATGTTTCTGACTACGACTTCTCAGACAGGCTTGAGTTATGTGTGTTTTCTGTTATATATAAATACATTGTATGTGAGTCTCTCTCTCTCTCTCTCTCTCTCTCTCTCTCTCTCTCTCTCTCTCTCTCTCTCTCTCTCTCTCTCTCTCTTTCTCTCTCTTCTTCTTCTTCTTCTTCTTCACTCCTGACTCTTTATACAGCCACACTCTGGCTCTTTCTTACTGTTGTCTTCCTTCAGCCACATTTGGCGGGTGCTCTGGTGTGGTTTGCTCCTTCTTTCCTATCAAACATCTATCGTCCTTATCTCTCCTCCTTCTTTTTTTTGTGTTTGTTACTGTCTTGTAACGCCTCTAATCTTCGGCACTTATCTGTCCTTATTGTGTTGCAAGTGTCGTAAAACTCTTAATAAAACATGATCTTAGGGTTGGTAAGATCGAACACCTAGCCTATTCAGATAACGGCGATGAAAGAATACCGGATGCCCGGTGTGCAAGTTGTACACGTGAAGGATCCCCTAATGTTGGTCATAAAATTCGAGAAGATCTTCAGCCACCACCCGGGCAAAATTCCAAATTCTTTTCTAACAAAACTGAAAATAACAAAGAAAGAAAACCGGTCACATACGCAACAAGCAGTTGCATTGCAGGTCAAGAAACCAACAGTCGACTTCCCTTGAGTTTGGCCAGGGTACGCATGGAAAATATGGATTTTCATATCTCTACCCCAACTTATTTTACAGAGATACCTCGGTCATAGAAATATTGTAGGCCCCCCTATGTCTACATTGTGGTCAGCGTGGATATTACTTCACGGGTCACCAGCAGTGCGCTGAGTATTGGACAACGTTTATATATATATATATATATATATATATATATATATATATATATAATTGGGCTCGACTCACACAGCCCTGTGTGTCCTGTGGGGAAGAAACCAATCCGGTCACACAGGCATGGTGGAACATTGTTGGGAACAGAACCCTTTAAAATAAACACAGAACTGCGATCGTATCACACACACACACACACGCACACACACACACACACACACACACACACACACACACACACACACACACACACAAATGAGGCACGGCAGTACTTATAAAATCCCACATAGGCAACCACTAACAAAAACATTTAATTAAGAAGACAAACAGTTTCTGAGACACGTGAAGCGACGTTGACCTTAATAAATGTGTCAGGTGTGCTGACAAAATGAGTTACTTCTCGGATTTTAGTCCGATGGAAATAGATCATGCGTCAAATTTATAGGTTGATTTTTTTGCAATTCATTTGTACGAAATTATAGAAGACATGTAAAACTTGAAGAGAATGGCATTGGTGTAGAATCTACAAATATGACCCTTGTGTCCATCTTTAGCTGCTATCTCCGCTCTTTGATTGCAAGAAGTAACTCGTTTTGTCAGCACACCTCACAATAATATCTTTGTCTTGCTGGTGACGTTGAAGACAGACAAGACAGGAGTAGACGAAGAGTCAAAGAGCAAATTATTTGGAAATCTTTACAGATGCGCCATGTGGGAAAGACCAGGTATATAATATCTAGATATTTAGATCTGTGTCATGTCGTGGTGGAATTGCAGGCGCTCGTTAATTTTTGGGCATCTGGAGTTATTGCTATGTTCTGAAAGCTTGTTCATTTGCCTTGCTTTGGAGGAAAAAAGTACCCATCTATCTTGAATAGAAAAGTCGAGATACTTGCAATTGAAGAAGGTGGGGATCACTTAGTTTCTGAGGTAAAGTTAGCTAGAAAATGGCCGCCGAAGATTGGTAACTTCAATAGCTTGAGAGTCCTTGAAAACGCAACATTTCCAATTTGTTGTGCCTTTAATCAACGTTTTTGAGTAGAATCGCATGGATATGTATTTTTATACGGACATAAAAGGTGTTGAGCCAAAAATGTTTAAAATCGATAAAAATTACTTAACTGGCGGGAAAATGTCTGTTTCTTGGATTTCTTAACTTTTGACGAGTGCCCGATTCCACCTCGATGCCTCACCTATATTATTTATTTTTAATTCTATTCGTACGCCCTGGGGTCATTTTGTACCCCCAGGATTGTATTTTTAGACCTAGAATACTTCTAGTTCGAAGATATCTTTGAAACTTCCAGTATTTCTCAAAAAATCATTTTCACAGACTGCTATGCAAAGCGTAGGGATCGGATTAACGAGTAAATTTCCTCTTTGGAAAGTGGTGGCACAGAGTTCCCCACGCCGTATGGACGACAAAGGCCTACAGATAGGGCTAAGAGCTTATGAGCAAGGAATGGAAGCCAAATCACTGCATGTGTGATGAAGTCCCTCTGCAAAGCCCGAAACATCACAAGACCAGACAGGCAGAGAAATGAAGACGTAAGAGCCACTATTGGCACAGTCCTGCCCGCATGCACTTCATGTAGAAAAAAACCCCAACCCAACAGAATGGTTTGACCACCTATTATGCTTCCCAGGAAGTTGAGGTTATTTCAGAATGCTCTCAGGTCTGCTGGGGTAATTAGATTATGAAGCGCTTAGATCTTGCTGCTGAGCGGGGATTTGCGCTATAAACATTAAATGCTATCTCTTCATTATGCACACAATTGCGCGCGTTTTGACTCAGCCACCCCCGCCAATTCATTCACCTGTCGTTATTGTTAGTCCATCCAATGAATGTTTACCCAAGCTGACCAATGGGTAGGTCTAACAATAACTTTTCAACTGCTAGTGAGGGAAGCGTGTGATCCGTCATAAACCGTAAGCCCCGCCCACAAGTCTTGCACATATTGTGTGTGAGGCACAGAATTCTACACTTATAGAACGGGAACTGTACCACGTGACCTGTGAGGAATTGAAGACCGAAAACAATGGCGTCTTGAGGG
>NW_004798350.1:64032-66931 GCF_000002075.1 Aplysia californica
TACCACGTGACCTGTGAGGAATTGAAGACCGAAAACAATGGCGTCTTGAGGGCACGATTTATCGTTTTCGGAAGTAACCCTATAGCTTTTAAAGCAAGAGCGGCTTTTACAAACGAGTGAAAAGTGGAACATTTACTGTCCAGTTTGTAATTTTGAGTTACAGAATTCACTGTGCAACTAGAGATTGGAATTAAGGTTTTAAATTGTTGTGTTTTTGGGTGCAACAACAGAAAAAGCAGACATAGAGAGTTTATAAATATAAGATCTACAGAACTGTGAAAAAATTCGTAACACGGATGGGATTGTTCACAGCACTTCTAGCTTCCCACACACATTTTGCATACGCATATGGCCTACGTAATTTTTTAGTAGCAAAACTTTTTACAAGAAATTTGTTTTACACTGAACATATTTTTTCACTGGATCTAATTAATGTTCTCAAAACATGCGTTCAATAATTAGCTTTATGTCGCCAGCAGAAGTAGAAAAAAGGACGGACTTGCTTTTAAAAGAGATTTAGCTCCAGCTATAAACTTTTTAAAAATCTGTAGAAACCATTGACTGGGATTTAAAAAAAATATTGGGCTAGTGTTTATTAAAGAATTTTCTTTAAAGAAATTTCTTGAATAATATAGAATCTATAGATGTGTACCAATGTTTGAAAAAAATACTCATCGGTTAAGACGAATTGATATAGATCTAAGTCATTGTGTAAAAGTAGGAGAATCTAGATCTAGGTGTTCGATAGTTCAGTAGCCTAATAATTGATAATAAGTTGCGCATCAAATTTTTGACCGCATGCTACAGTAGTAGAGATAGCGTATTATGTTCATCTGAAACATTAATTTCCGCATCCATACACCTTTTTGGGCCTTTATAAGCACATGTAGTCCTACTTTAATCATGTTACTTTCATAATTGTTTTTGAAAGCATTTTCAATTCCTTTCACTTTCACTTCCCATGCGCAGGCACATATAATTATGATTACAATTTAAGATTCCAAATCTGACGAATGTATTATTAAATAGCGTATAATGCTGAGTTAGCCAATGCATTGCAATGCGCGCTATGATCAATTATTGAATTGTAACAAGACTTCAATTTGATCCGTAACAAGAGACCACTTATTTTTTTATACGTGTTCATGAATGTGTGTTTGTTTACTATGTGCGGGGATTAAAAATTAAAGATTAAAGATTCCAGATCTGACGAATGTATTTATAAAATAGCGCAATAGTGCTGGGTTAGCTGATGCCTTACGATACACGCTTTTATCAATTGAATTGTAACAGGACTTCGATTTGATCCGTAACAAGACACCACTTATTTTTTCTTATACGTTTTCAAAAATGTGTGTTTGTTTACTGTGTGCGGGCATGAAAGATTCCAGGTCTGACGAATGTATTTATTAAATAGCATAGGCCTATAGGGTAGGGGTGGCCAACGCATTGCGATACGCACTTTTATCAATTAATCAAATTGAAACGGGAATTAAATTTGATCCGTAACAAGAGACCACTTATTTTTTCTTATTCGTGTTCAAAAATATTATGTGTTTGTTTACTGTGTGCGGGGATTACAGGGGGACAAGCCCATCCCCTCGACATGTGATCCAGGGTATGGGGATACATTTTTCTCAAAATGCACACAGCTCTGAAATCCTTGACCAGTGATCACTCACCATGGAACTCTTTCTGTTGTGACTGTAGACACAAGTTTCTTCATTATCACATCTGAATGAGCCTATCTTTCATGCATTAGAAATCACACTCCCAACACACAGAAAATGACTTTGAACATATATTCAGGAAACATATGCCAGTTCCACTCTTGTTTACTTTGTTTTTCATTATTAGCTTTTATGTGTAAACCAATATTTTGAGGCCACTTCTGCATTTTTGTGTTTTTGGCAGCATGTACAATAGGCGTATGTATTTTATGTGCAACCGACACATTCTCCAATCTCTTGTATTTGTTAGACTCGCGCGTGCTTTAAACAAAGCATGTTAATGTTAATGTTGTTGTATGTACACACTACTGATGCAAACACTGAGATGAATTCTTAAAGTGAGAAATGATACATTTCCTCAATAAAACCTCAATTTATTTATCTCTTTCTAGTAAATTGGAGAAAAGGCTTATATTGTTCTTTTTTGCTTGCTTTGGATGGCCTTAAGTTTAAGGGGGGGGGGGGGGGGGGCTACACCTGGAGGCTATCTCGCTTATTACTGGACCGAATTTTACCAAATTTCACACATATAACAAGCATAGTAAGGAGTCTTAAAATCCGCAATCAAATTTGAGAAAAATGTTTCGTTTCCATGGATACGCCGTCATATTGGATTTTATTGACATGTCTTACGTAATGAATACCGCACTTATCGCTTATGGAAATTGATTGTTTTTTTGCATGCGTGTTCACAAACATTAGATCTAAAAATCTTTTTTGTTGTTTTTTTTCCTAAACGAATTAGAAAATATTTAATGAATTTTTTCCTGAGGTAGCATTCAAGTTTGCGAAAAATCCGTGAAAATCCACACTCCAGACACCACCAACAAAAATCTATTCCATATATCAAAAATTCAACAGACAAATTTTTAGTATTATCTCCTCTCTTCATTCTGTGAAAATTTCATGTGGAGATTGGATGAAAAATGGTGGAGTTATTAAAAAAAGTATAGAGAAAAGTCGCATTTTGAGAAAACGGCCGATAAAGAAAAATAAAATACTGACTTTATGAGGAAATGGCAGTTTCAAACATGCCCGATGTGGGAAAAAATACGGATTTTTGGGAGTTCTTATGCCATGAAATAGTTGTAGGAGAGGCTGAGGGAGCTAAAAATGCCTACAACTCAAATTCCATGATTTTGAGCCAAATTTTGATTTTGGGGGTGTAG
>NW_004798350.1:67031-68696 GCF_000002075.1 Aplysia californica
GGGGGTAGAGACTTTTGGACTAGGAGTGCTTAACGTGATGCTTCAGGATTTACCAAAAATAATGATAACACGCACGCAAAGACACACAGAGAGCATATAGGCCGAGTCATTTATGGACACCCATGGAACATTTTTAAGTTAGCTTTTGCAGTCACCTTGGTGGTTTGCTGTTGGTCCCGATTTTTTTCTCCCTGAGATCCTGATTTTGAGGCTTCATGGAGTGGCTGGTCTGGTAACTGTATTGTGAAGGTATCGCCTACACATATCTATTTGTTATTCCCAGGTTTGCCTTCTATCAGTATCACACGTGCGATGACAAATTAATTGAATTATAGTAGCAATAGAAGGGGAACCTGCTTTTAAACATTGCCAGCAATGGAAAGATATATTGGTGAAGAAATTAAACAAGACAGAATCTGGGTGAAAAAATAGGTAGTATGGGTTGTTGGCAATCTCTTCAAACAGGCTCCCAAATGCCATTTTCAACCTTCTAAAAGCACTAAATTTCAATTTCCCCTAAACCCCCACCGGGACTCTGTCCCTGGACCCTGCTGGGGGCCTCTGCGACTCCCAGACCCCCAGACCCCCGGCACAATTTTCCTTAGTTTTCAGCTTCGGCTGGTGGAAGCACTGGAAAGTGCAAGTCTGCTCTATAGATCTATGCAACACACGTGCACTGTTAGGGCTGTGAAAAATGTAAGTCTGCGGTATAGATATGCGCATAATGCATCTGTGTGTCATCGCGGGGAAATCAGGCTCTCGTCAAAATAGTGAAATTGAAGAAACCGACTTTTTTTTCGCCTTAAACAATTTTTATCGATCAAAATTTTTTTCTCAACACCAATGTCAGTTTAAAAACACATTTGTGTGTAGAATTTATCGAAAAATATTGATTAAAGGCACACACACACACACACACACACACACACACACACACACACACACACACACACACACACACAGTAAATTGGTAGTTTCCAAGGGCACTTAAGCTTTGAAATTCATCAAATTTTGGCGGCCATTTGCTCACTAATTTTACTTCCTCTCCGGACTTGTATTCAAGATACATGGGTCAGCAGCGGGACAAATGAACAAGCTTTAAGATGACACGAGTAACACTCTATGCCCCAACATTGACGAGTGCCTCATTCCACCTTGTCGTGACAGAATATTTCTTCTGTGTATGCCCCTGACTGAGCGCCTGATTCTGCCGTGTTGTGACACACATGCGACACGTGTAGTGTTGTGACACACATGTGTTATTTTCC
The DNA here is from genome assembly GCF_000002075.1 of Aplysia californica. Lineage (NCBI taxonomy): Eukaryota > Metazoa > Mollusca > Gastropoda > Aplysiida > Aplysiidae > Aplysia > Aplysia californica. The sequence goes on from NW_004798350.1 coordinate 68,300, forward strand.
ATATGGGTCTGATCAAGTGCCAAGACTTACCAGCTGATCCCAGTGCCCGCCACAGCACGAGGGCCTGTGCTGACGTACTTGAAGAACAGCCTGTAACAAGAGAGGCTCTCGTGGCTTAGAGGTTAAGGTGTTCACCTCTCATTCAAATATCCCTTGTTCGAATCCGGATTGCGACGAAAAAATTTTCTTCTCTAAAATTGTCTCCTTACCTGCTCTCTAGCAATGTTCTGTCGTCTGCTTTCGTCTCCTCTTTCTGCCCCCACCCCCTCACCTCCTCTGCCCCCTCACCTGGACTCCTGGCTCTTTCTGCAGCCTTTCTACTGCTACTCCTTGGCTCCTTCTTACTGCTGTCTTTCAGCCACACCCCTGATCTTCTGGTAGAAAAGATCTACACCTA
>NW_004798350.1:68796-70438 GCF_000002075.1 Aplysia californica
TTACTGTGGCTCCAACAGTGTAGTCGTGGAGAAGCGTCTGTCTCTTACTGTGGCCCCAACAGTGTAGTCGTGGAGAAGTGTCTGTCTCTTACTGTGTAGTCGTGGAGAAATGTCTGTCGGGTTCAGTGTCTGTCTCTTCCTCCTCTCTCAATAGAATCTATCGTGGTGAAATCTCAGGCTTCAGTTTCCGTACCATACTGTATGATAGAATAAAAGTTGTTCCCACATCCGATCCGGACATTGGGGATTGCCTTGTTAGTGAAACAACGTCCTGGGCTTTCAGCATATTGTGGTAGGGTGGCCAGTTCCTTTCCACGCCGCCTTTACTTCCCCAACTCGAAGTCAGGTACCCATTACTGCTGGGTGGGCAGGAGGGAGCGAAAAAAATCCGAGTCCGAACCGAGACTCGAACCCGGACTTTCTGCTTCGGAGACGAGCGCACTAACCGCTCCGCCACCGCTCCGCCCACGCACCCTCGTATGATAACATATACAGGCGAAATCTCGGGTTTAATAATGATTACTAATTACTGTCTAACAGATTAGCCCGTGGTGAAATCTAGGATTCAATTTCTGATTCTCTTACCGTGGTGTAAAAATAGAAGGTATCGTGACGAGCTACACAGATTCTCTACTACACGATCTTTGGGACGACTTCCTCTATGTCATTGTGGGGACTTCATATCACGCTCAGTGAGGTGTCCTTCTCTATCTGTCACATCAGCGACTGGTGGTGTCGCGGGGTTCATCGACAGCAAACTCTTAGTCTTAGTCTTAGTCTGAGTCACACTTCCACAATGGGGAAATGGCTGGTGTTTTACGGCTCTGAAGGGGCTTTCGTGGCCTAGAGGTTAAGGTGTTCGCCTCGAATTCAAAGGTCCCGTGGTCGAATCCGGGTAGTTCACCTCCTTTCCTGCTCTCTAGAAATGTTCTGTCGTCTGCTTTCGTCTCCTCTTTCTACCCCCACCCCTTCACCTCCTTTGCCCCCTCATCTGGGCTCCTAACTCTTTCTGCAGCCTTTCTACTGCTACTCCCTGGCTCCTTCTTACTGCTGTCTTTCAGCCACACTCTTGATCTTCTGGAAGGAAAGATCTACACCTAGCCTTCTCGGACAAGGTTGAAAAATCCCGGAGGTCCCGTGTGCAAGTTGCGCACGTTGAAAATCCTTGGTGGTCTAAAATCGATAAGAGTAGGCTTCGGGGGCCACCCGGACAAAAATTCAAAATTTCCTACCAACTGAAAATGTGTCCCTCGCGCTCACATAACCGTATACCTTTTGCAGTTGCGAGAGCCGTAAAACACTTACTACCCCCCCCCAAAAAAAAAAAAAAAAAAAAAAAAAAATTTACAATAAAAAACGGCTCTACGATGCTCGGCTCCTATATTTGGCCCCCACCTCCGATAGTACAGAGCACGGTGATTGGTGAGCTCTGAAAACTCCTCACACAGTTAAAGAGCCAGACAAACTTCATCACGAGTTCGAACAAGGGCCATCCCCATTCTTGCTCCGCGCGATACTAGTCCCAAGTCGATACCACCTGAAGTAGAGTCGTGCTCAAACCACCAGCTCTGATACCACGTAGAAACTGCCAAAGTTGTGTTCAAAATGGGGTGTTAGTAAAATGACACCACCGCCCCTCCCA
>NW_004798350.1:70538-72444 GCF_000002075.1 Aplysia californica
TCAACCGGCCGCCATGTTTTAGTTTCAATTCCTCACAGCGAATCATCAATCGCAAAGAGGGAGTTCCGCTTCTATAAGTGTAGAATGTTGTGGTGTGAGGTGACTGGTCACTGTTTTGTTTACCTAATCTGTAACAAAGTAACAATGGACGTTGACGTGAACTTGTGACAGAAGCGTCGCTCGTTCTCCGAGTGGTGGCGACACATGGCACTCGGTCTTCATCGTCTTACTTTCATAATACAGGGTGATCAAAAAACAACAACTGTACAACTTGTTTTGTAAATATCTTCCTTCATACTAAAGTTTTATGTTTCAGATTTGAACACAACATTCATTTGGAAGCCAAAAGGAATTTGTGTGATATTCATTTTAGATAAGTCCATTGAATCGTTTAGCTCTATATAGCGTATTAAAAAACAACAACCCATTTTCAACCTTGTCGCCATTTTCATAGCATGATGCACCAGTTCGTATTAAGCCTACCACTAAAAGTTGCAACAATCGCGCCATGTTGCGAGCTACAGCAGTCTGACAGTCTAACAGTCTAACAAGTCAACAGTCTAACAGTCTAACAGTCTAACAAGTCTACAGAAGTCTAACAGTCTAACAGTCTAACAAGTCTACAGCAGTCTAACAGTCTAACAAGTCAACACAAGTCAACAGAAGTCTGCAGATATTATTTTACCCACTTTTCGTTTGCCAGCTGAGATCACGGCTACGTTTAGTAAAGAGCAGAGAGATTTTTGTATTGAACATTTCCTCTCCACAAACTCTCCATCCTTGACAGTTCAAAGTAAGTTCTGCGCACGGCATGGAAAGAGTGCTTAGGTGCCCTCAAAACCTATAGTGTCATGAGTAGAGAAGTTCCGTCAGTTTGGATCTAGATCTATAGCGAATCAAAATTAAAAATTTCCTTTAAAAATGACCACTTCAGGTCGAACACGCACCATGTATAGCCCTTGAAACATCACCAGGGTGCAGATTTCAGTTGCCGAGTCCCATGAGACGTCTATCCGTGGATGATCTGCAGCTAGGACTTTCCTACACCTCAGCAGTCTGCATTCTCATGGCAGATCTTAACCTATGGCTGTACCATTTTCATCTTCGCTAGGCCGAGATGACATGGATCAGAGCATGGCAATGTGTTCATGATTCCTCGATTGTCTTGTAAAGAGGGATCATTTCCTCGATGACATTTGGTTTAGTGCAAAGCCCATTTTCACCCTGCGGGATATGTTAACACCAACAATGCTGTCTATTGGGCACCCCACTCTATTGTCTCTAGAAGCTACTTAATTCTGGATATGTACAGTGTATGTGGCTTTAAAAACTCATGGTTTAGCAGGTCCTTGAGTTTGGGCTGTCCAAAGGAGGGCATGTTGAGCACTGCTAGGAATTTCAGAATGACATCGTTGGTTTTTTTCAAACTCTGTAAAAGAAATTAATATATATTGTTTAAAAGTCGCAGGGATGGAAATTTTAAGCCAAAGAGAGAAAAAAGAAAAAAGCCAACCATTCTTTTCACGACTTCCTTTACAAGATTTTAAAAAATTGGTGAACTTTGCGTTTTTGGGTGCTTTTTTCTTTAAGCCAAAAAAATTCCGTTTTCAAAACAAGTTTCTTCTTCAAGGATTTTATGTCAAACAAATTGCTTTTGAATGAATTATGTCTGTTCCAAATTACTGAATTATAGAACAATTTCTGTGCGAGATATTCAGAAAAAAAGTTGTACAGTTTTTGTTGGGTTTTTTTGGGGGATCACCCTGTATTCTAGTTTTGGATCCCCCTGTATTCTAGTTTTGGATCCCCCTGTATTCTAGTTTTGGATCCCCCTGAATTCTAGTTTTGGATCCCCCTGAATTCTAGTTTTGGATCCCCCTGAATTCTAGTTTTGGATCCCCCTGAA
>NW_004798350.1:72544-74092 GCF_000002075.1 Aplysia californica
ACAGTGTATGTGGCTTTAAACACTCATGGTTTAGCAGGTCCTTGTGTTAGGGCGCCACTGAACATTTCGAACGACGCGTTAAAAATGTGTCAAGTCCAAAGGAGGGAATGTGGAGCACTGCGTCTAGGGATCTCAGAATGAAATCATTAGGTTTTTAAAAACTCTGTAAAAAATGTAATATTGTTTAAATGTCACAGGGATGGAAAATGACTGTGAAAGAGAAAATGAAGAAAAAGGTCCAGTCATCTTTTCACGACTTCCTTGACAAGATTCTGAAACATTGGAGAACTTGGCCTTTTTGCCTGCTTTTTTCTTTTGGCCGTTTCCGTTTTCCAAACATTTTTCTTCTTCGTGGAGTTTATGGCAAACAAATTCCTTTTGAATGAATTATGTTTGTTCCAAATTACTAAATTCTAGAACAATTTTTGCGCGAGATATTCAGAAAAAAAGTTGTAAAGTTTTATTTTTGGATCACCCTGCATGTGTGGTGATATTATGACAGGTGTTGTTTTATGCCCTGTTGAGAAATTTGCCCGATGCATGTAGCTACAGGTGAACAGAGCGAGAACGTGAGTCTTTAAAAGGTGGGATCCCCACTTACACTGAACATGTCGTTTGAACAAAACATGTTGTACCTCGGACAAAAACTGTCAACATCCCGTGCCTTGTTTCCGCTCGTGAATCCAACTGAGGTCTCACAGACCGCGTCTATTTATTTATTTCTTGCTCATTTTCAATTTTAGCCAAATCAGTTAGTCTGTTATAGAATCGTCGTGAGATCAGGCGCTTGTCAAAATAAGGAAATCGAAGAAACCGTTATTTTTCTACCGGTTTGGGAATTCTTTTTCAATTTAAAAAAATGGTTCAACACCTTTTAGGTCAATTTAAAAACATATTTCTGTGTGGATGTTACTGGAAAATGTTAATTAAAGACTCAAAAAGTGTACATTTTCAACTTACAAGGACTCTCTAGCTATGACTGTTGGCATATTTTGGTGGCCATTTTCTCACTAATTTTACGTCTGAAACCAGGCAACTCCATCTCCTTCAATCCCAAATATCTCGACATCTATTCATGATAGATGGATTTTTTTTACGTCAAAAGCAAGAATATGAACAGGTTACAAAATGATACCAAGAACCCCATGATATGCCCAAAAAATGACGAGCGTCATGACAATATATATTAGGGACGGTGGTGGACATTTGGTTCAGCTGCTAAATAAGATGTCTTTTTTACATTAAGGTCAATGAGTAGGTTATCGTTATGTGAGGCAATTTCCGATTATATCGATTTTATAGATTTGAACTTTGGCACATATATATGACTCTGCAAATACATCAATTGGTGAGGCACTTTAGATAATTTACACTATGAGAAAGAAAGAAAGAAAGAGAGAGAGAGAGAGAGAGAGAGAGAGAGAGAGAGAGAGAGAGAGAGACAGAGAGACAGAGAGACAGACAGACAGACAGACAGACAGACAGACAGACAGACAGAGACAGAGACATGCAGAGAGACATACAGACAGACAGACAGACAGACAGACA
>NW_004798350.1:77253-79152 GCF_000002075.1 Aplysia californica
TCTCTCTCTCTCTCTCTCGCTCGACTACCTTGTGTTTGACTCTGTGGTATACGACAAGCCAACAGGGTTGTAAATACCACTGTTTATAAACCCTTTACGATAAGCGCTGGATTTGATTCGGTCGGGGCCAATTAGATGTTACTTGATTGATGTTGCTAAAGCTGCCATTTGGGTACAGGTCGAGGGAATTCGAAGATGATGTTAGGCATCGTGGTGAAATCATGCGCTCGTCAAAAACAAGGAAATAAAAGAAATAGTCATTTTTCTGGCCGGTGTGCAAGTATTTTCTGATTGTCTTCTTTGGCTCAACACCTTTGATGGCCATGGAAAAATACATTTCTATGTTGATTTTACTTGAAAACAATGATTAAAAGCACAAAATTGTAATTTTTCAGTTTCCAATGGCTCTCTAGCTATGAAAATTACCAATCTTTGGCTGCCATTTTCTCGCTAATTTTACCCCTGAAACATGGCGACCCTGACCTTCAATCGCAAATATTTCAACTTCTATTCGACATAGATGGATTTTTTTCACCTAGAGCAAGCCAAATAAACAGGCTTTAAGATGATACCAATAACCCCATATGCCCCAAAATTGACGAGCGCCTGATTCCACCACGTCGTGACACATATAGTATTATTCTACTTGTGACCCTCAGAACCAAACGCTTTAGTTTTCAAGGTCACGAGTTGAATCGGTCGTATTGTGTTAAAATGGGTCAAATGGTTGAATGCATCTCTCGATGAGGGAAATCAGAGTCAGCTTCGACTTAGTTTGATTGAATCCCATTGTCAGTGTGCACCGGGCGTTAAGGACGTGTGTTGGTCAACGTTTTAGAATGAAGAGATCACTGACCGGCCTGGTAGGAGTGGGCCTGTAAGCTGAAGTGTTCTGTGGGCTGTTGTACACGAGTCAGCAAATATAACAAGGAGAGGCAGGATACCACTATTTGGTGACTTCCAAACTTTGAGTAGCCCTGGAAACTGAATCTGCAACAGTACATTTTGCTGTGCCTTTGATCAAAGTTTTTCCCCCCTTCAACTCCAAACGAAATATGCTTTCAAATGGATAGACAATTATTTAGAAAAAATATATGGCTTGCCAAACGGGCGGACATTTGCAGTCCCATATATTTGTGAATCATAGTGGTGAAATCAGGAGCTCGTCAAAATTCTGAAATGGAAAGCATTTTCAGCAGGTTTTGCAATTTTTGTTGCTTTTTATGGGCTCAATAGCATTTATGTCCTCTAAAAACACATGCATGTGTGAGTTTTACGAAATAAACATTGAATAAAGGCATAAAAGTGTAAATGTTTCGTTTCCTAGGACTCTTTCTCGCTAATTTAACTTCTGAAATCAGACAACCCTGACCTCCCTCAATCGCAAATATCTCAAATAATTTATCAGATTAACCCATTCAATGCCAGGCCTGCTCCTCAACCCTACTAGACAGACCAAGACAGTCTCACGCCAACAATAAAAGGGTTAAAGGTCTGAGTAGGTACAATCCAATAAGATCCCTTAGACCATCACCAGGGAAGGCAGCCTAGTGTAATTAGAAATGCGGCGCTTAACGGTTTATAAATCAGTTGTTGATCGATTGTTTTAGAAGGCCAGGCCAGGCTGTGTGGTTAAGTTTAGAAAGCCCCAGCAGAAAGATGGGTATACGTGTAATAAATTGTAAGCGCCCCCCCCTCCCCCCTCTCCCCGGCCTTCAACTGAGCAAACTCGTGCTTGTTTTGTCAGCAAGAGGTAGAGCCTTACTATTGAGCAACAGACGCCGGGGAGTAGAGAAGACGAGGAAGGAGGAGGAGTGGGGAGGAGGAGTGGGGAGGAGGAGTGGGGAGGAGGAGTGGGGAGGAAGAGTGGGGAGGAGGAGTGGGGAGAAGTGGCACATA
>NW_004798350.1:79252-81416 GCF_000002075.1 Aplysia californica
GGGCTGCTCCAGGAAGGGAGACAACAATCTGGTCACACTTGGACTCCAAGTCCAGATCTCCCAAAGTTGACCACAACACGCGACACATTCACACCCTCAAACACCTGGCGAGGTACGCGAGACACAGCAAGTCCACACGACACCAGACACAATCAACGAGACGGTATATCCGCCCACTATGACAAACGCCGAACAGATGAGATGTTCAAAGTTTGCCACGGGAAGAACATACATTAAAACCAGTGTCAACTGTTAAGTATTGTGCCACTGTCAACAATCGCCATAAATGTCCCTCACAGAAGGAGGGAGGAGAAGCCTTTATTCCCCCGCTGCACTAGTCCTACACAAAGACGTTCCCGGAGGAAGACCTTTTTGAGTTGTCTGAGAACATGGGACGTTTGAGAATCCAAGAAGAGACAACCTAACCCCACAAGAAAAGAGGCATCAATGAAAGAGTGCCTCTATCTGTGTACCCCAGCCAACAAACACACTACAGTACCCCACACTATGTACTCCATTCAGAAGAGGGGCCTCTAAGCCGCTCCGCCCGCCTCGCTCCTTCACGAAAGAATCAGCTCCGGCTCGATCTATAACGGCCTCAGTTATTTATATAGTCATGTACCAGGAAGCCAGAGGACCTGGGTGTCGCCCGCACGGAGAATGTCGTCAGAGAATACGACAAACCACAACCCCCGTCTCGTGCGATACGCTCAGATGGTTTCTCTGTGTATTTCTGTGACGTCTCGCTGAACCTTCTTGCTGAATGACGAGCTTGTTCCGGTCTTCTTTACTTGTACATCCCTTCTGATTGCTTCTTTGTTAAAATACTTGATTTTTGGCTGGACTTTGAAACGCTACTATATTTACAAAACAAAATCGTGTTATTTCCAAGGTGTAGCATTTGGCTCTGTTGGACGGATGAAGAGGAAAGGAAAACGAAGAAGGTAGAAACGACACAGCAAAGGAAAATACCTCATGTGAGAGGCAGCGTGGTGGAATCAGGCTCTCGTCAAAATAATCAAAGTGAAGAAACTTGCATTTTTCCGCTGGTTTGTGAATTTTTATGATTTCTGTTTTTTAACTCAACACCTTTCATGCCCATTAAAGAACTTATTTCTGGTTGGATTTTTCTATAAAACATTGATTAAAGGCACACAAAAATGTAAAATTTCAGTTTCCACGGACTCTTAAGCTAAGTTAATAACTAATCTTTGGCGGTCATTTTCTCACTAATTTCACCTCAGAAAACAGGTGACCCCCACCTCCTTCATTCGACTTGTACACAAGATTAACGATTTTGTTTCATCCAAATAAAGACAAGTGAACAAGCTTTAAGATGATACCAATAACTCTACATGCCCAAACATTGACGAGAGCCTGATTTCACCACGATGCCTCACATTTATACACGCAGGTTTTACTTCAGTTGCAGAGACAAAGGTTATATGAGTGTGTGTGAGGGGGGTGGCAGTTTTTAAAAAAATCCCAAAATTGTTTTCAGCACACTAAAAATCAACTTGACAACAGTGCAGAAAAATACTCTAAAATGGGTTTGGATTTTTTCTATTAATTTACCGGTGACCTTTTCACTCTGGCAACTGAGTCATTTTTTTTTACTCGACTTCCGTTTTTGTTTCCGATTTTGTGTGTATAAATATCTATGGAGGTAGGCCGTGACCACTTCTCGCGAAGAGAGTCAACAAGAAGAAACAAACAAAAAACAGAAAAAAACATATCCACGCACCACGAAGGATGATAACAACTACAGAAATCTCTTTAACTTAAAGTTTAAGTAGTGGAATTTTTTTTCGACACAAAATGAAAATATTATGAAAATTAGCAGGAAATATTTTACAAACAAACTTACTTCTTCTGTTGATCCAAACAACAAAACTTTCAAACATGTATCGTCCTTTTCTCTCCGTCTTTGTCTGTTATGTTTGTTACTCTCTTGTAACACCAAACATTCTCTACCACCAAGATATTGTTGCACATTCTTAGCATTTCCTCTTTGGGCATCTGTCCCACTCCGTGGCGGGCCCGCTTAGCGCGTGATGGGCTCCGTCCTATACGTTCTTACACTAACCTCTGACCGTCTAGGCTACGTCACAACTCTAAGCTATCCAACAAGCGCCCACACCCCCTACCCCGTACCCCTCCCCAC
>NW_004798350.1:83016-84389 GCF_000002075.1 Aplysia californica
ACCCCCCACACACACCACACGTACACACACAAATACACACTCACACACAAACACGCACGCGCACACACAAACACATACACACATGCACACTCACAGACGAACACACACACACACACACACACACACACACACAAACCACACCCACACACACACACACAGAAACAAACACACACACACACGCGCACACACACAAACGGACACTTCTGCAATAACCCTGTGACCACCCAACCGTTGACGAATAAACCCCACCTGTAGGTCGCTGGATTATTGACCCAGGAAGCTTAAACAATATATCGCGAGGAACAAGTGGAGTCTACCGAGGCGAGCAGCGCAAGATTGCTTACTTTACTTTTACTTTACTTTTCTCCGCGGCTTATACCCTTTTGGGTGTCGCGGGAAGAAAGAGACGTCTCTCTGTCGCCAGCCGGAGATCTTGGGTCAGGGGGATGCCGTGGGTGGTTAATTTTTCCCTGACTCCATCTATCCAGGTCTTTCTCGGTCGCCCTCTTGCCTTGTTGCTATCAAATTTTCTGATGTAGGCACGTTGTGCTGCATGGTGTGTAGGTAATCGTAGGAGATGTCCGAACCATTTGATTCTTTGCTGTTGGGTGTGATGCATCATTTGTGCCCACCATTTCTCGGATTACTGAGTTTCTAATTTTGTCTCGCCTGGTCTTGTTTACTGCTTTTCTGAGACATCGCATTTCACATGTCATTTTTTCTCTGATTCTTGTTCGTGGTCCATGTTTGGCATTGATGGCTGAGTGTTGGGGTGAATATGGTGTTCATTATTTTGAGTTTTGTTGTCATGGGGATGTAAGGATGTTTCAGTAGTTGCGCAGGTTTTTAATCCTATTTATTGTCAAAAACTTCAAAAAAGTTTTCAAAACCTGTTGGAAAATTGAGCAGGGATTTTGGGCATCGAGTATTTCTTGGGTTGCGCAGGTATTCGACGTGTTACAGACTTGACATTGTATAAGTGTAGTGTAAGCATACGTTTAAGCAGTAGACCTCTTCAGTCAGCCAATTAGCAAGATTGTTATTTCATTTCACTGTACATATATTTTTTGTGCTTTCTCGATCATGAAAACCTCTATTTTAAGTTTCTTTTTGAGCACGACTAAATTGAATGGCTTTAGTGAACACTCAATCAACAAAACATGTTTGAGGTTGGGATTCTGATTCAACTACAGACCCTATAATCGATACCACACTCAGACACCTGTACACTTTACCGTAGGTAGGAAGTGCGGCTTATCGCAATTTCCGTCCCCCTACCGAGGTCACAGAACCCAGCTGTCACCCCGATGTCCTGACCAACACAAATCGACCCTCTCCTCTCTCCCATTCTCATTAAGCCTCACTCTTCCTCC
>NW_004798350.1:85666-87276 GCF_000002075.1 Aplysia californica
GGTTGTGGGAAAGGGGGGTGGGGGAGAGGGGAATGTGGGAAAGCAGGGAGGGGGGGTTGTGGAAATGAGGGTTGGGGGTTTGTACGAAAAATGGGCTGGGGTGAATTGAAATGCTTCCCGTCCACTTAAATCGGGTAAGACAGATAAGGACATTAAGGTTTCTCTCCCGCTTGAAAATACTTCACATCGCAGTGTTCAGATTGGGGTTGGATGTTGTATTGTTGTATCTTGCCATACTTTGGCTTCAATGCTGTTTCTACAGGCTAGATAAAAAGTAGCCCATATTTCTGAACAATCAATGGGCTATTTATAGAGGCACTAGTCACATGTTTGCTTAGCTAGTATTTTAGCCTCTTTATTTTCTGCCTTTCAATTGATTTTTCCATTCTATGTCCATTAATCCCCACCTGGGATTGTCCCTTCACTGTTTTTAAATGTTTGAAGGAAAAAAAACCCACTTTGTAATTCTGAGTCAGAGACGACATGAGCTTGAGCAAGACCAATGTACTTTTGTTTCTAACAGGCCATGGGGGCTCTCGTGGTCTACAGATGAACGTTTTCGTCTCTCATTAAAAGGTCAACGGTTGGGATCCGGGTAGCGACGGAAATTTTTTTTCTCTAAAATTGTCTCCTGTTACTTAGTTTCCTGCTCTCTAGCAATGTTCTGTGGTCTGCTTTCGTCTCCACTTTCTGCCCCCCCACCCCCTCACCTCCTTTGCCCCCTCCTCTGGGCTCCTGACTCTTTCTGCAGCCTTTCTGCTACTTCTCTTTGGCTCCTTCTTACTGCTGTCTTTGATCCACACCCCTGATCTTGTGGTAGGAAAAATCTACACCTAGCCTTCTCGGACAAGGGAGACAAATCTCGGTATACAAACAAGTTGCGCACGTTTAAGATCCCGCCACCAGGAACAAATTCAAAATTTCTTACCAACTGAAAAATGATTGATGTGTCCTGCACGCTCATATAACCTTATGCAGTTGCCAGCGCCTTAAAAGTCTTACCGGAACAAACAAAATAAAAACCACACAAAGAACTGTATTACGTCGAAACAATTCTATAGTCCCACACAGTAGCGTTCACGTCAAGCCGTTGTCTACACACAGACCAATAGCCCATTTCCTAGCTTACCTATACGATAAAACGTTCCTGTTAATTGAGACTAGAGACAATGTCACACAATTGAACGTTCCATCTGATCAGTTGCAGACCTATCTAGTTTGGAGGCGAAATTATATCCATACGACGTGGGGAACTCTGTGCCACCACTTAACCCTATCTGTACGTCGTGTTTTACTATCGTATCCATACGACGTAGGGAACTCTGTGCCACCACTTAACCCTACCCGTACGTCGTGTTTTACTATCGTATCCATACGACGTGGGGAACTCTGTGCCACCACTTAACCCTATCCGTACGTCGTGTTTTGGTATCGTATCCATACGACGTAGGGAACTCTGTGCCACCACTTAACCCTACCCGTACGTCGTGTTTTACTATCGTATCCATACGACGTGGGGAACTCTGTGCCACCACTTAACCCTATCCGTACGTCGTGTTTTGGTATCGTATCCATACGACGTAGGGAACTCTGTGCCACCACTTAACCCT
>NW_004798350.1:89394-90742 GCF_000002075.1 Aplysia californica
GGGGGCGGCCCTTATTCGTACCTTAATGTAGTTCTTATTCTCTTGGACTGGCTAAGGTTGCAGGTTCAAATTCCGTCAGGGACCCGACGTTGTGTTCTTGGAAAAATCATTTTACCAGAATGTTCCTCGCTTGATCCACGTCTGAATGGGTACCCGGCCATAGACAGCGAAAGATCTTGTCAGTTTGTGAGTGTTTGAGCACGTGCAATTCGCAGCTTGCACTGTATGCTTCCCGGGAAACTGAGAATGTTTCTGAGTGTTCTTGGGTCTGCTGGGAGTAGTAATGACAATAAAGCACAGTGAAACGTTTAAAATTAGTTCTTTACTTTTTCTTTTACTTTTCTCCGCCGCTTATACCCTTTTGGGTGTCGCGGGAAGAAAGAGACGTCTCTCTGTCGCCTGCCGGAGAGCTTGGGTCAGGGGGATGCCGTGGGTGGTTAATGTTTCCCTGACTCCATCTATCCAGGTCTTTCTCGGTCGCCTTCTAGCCTTGTGTCCGTGGAAATTTTTAAAATGTAGGCACGTTGTGCTGGATGGTGTGTTGGTAATCGCATGAGATGTCCCAACCATTTGATTCGTTGGTGTTGGGTGTGATGCATGACATCATTAGTTCCCACCATTTCTCAGACTACTGAGTTTCTAATTTAGTAAACAGACAAAAAAAAATGACCTCAAACCCCCGACCCCCACGTTCGGAACACCCATCGACAACTGGTCGCTTTTAATGACAAGCCGGCTAACCCAGGTTTATGGAGGTTTCCAGAAATCTTGACCGACACCAAAAGTGAGCATTGCCCTACCTATAGGAGAAGTTTGGTTTCATTGGTGTGTATATTTGTTTGGTTATAGAGAAAACTCTCCTTGTCTTTTAAAGAAACTGAACAAGGGGCAAAAATGTTACCTTTGATTTCCTCAAAACAGCATTTTTCGGGATAGACCCCTTGTGCTTAAAAGCGACCAATTAAAGGCCCTTTATCATCAATAGACCGTTTGTCCGCCCAAAGACTTGACTTTGTGCTGTTCAGGTCATGTAAAACCCGATATCTTTTGTTGACGTGACAAGCTTTCTTTCTCCTTGCTCACATCTGTTTCCATTGACCTTCTCGACATGATGGAGAAGTTTGCACACATTTACGTGCATGCTTTTGTAGAGAGTACTTGGGCGCGGAAAGCAGATTAGGGTCGATAATGATTTACAATCTCGTTTTTGTGTTTTTTCTGATATAATGGATGTGTCTCTTTGTCTGTTTGTCTGTTTGTATATCTGTTTGTTTTTCTGTCTGTGTGTCTGTCTGTCTGTCTGTCTGTGTGTCTGTCTGTCTGTCTGTCTGTCTGTCTGTCTGTCTTT
>NW_004798350.1:95747-97753 GCF_000002075.1 Aplysia californica
CATCATCATCATCATCATCATCATCATCATCATCATCATCATCATCATCATCACTGCGACAGACATCGGCGATCATGGTTCTCCATTCATTCCTTTGCTCGGATGCTCTCAAAAAAGCTACGTTTCCCTGATCTTTTCCTGTTACCCATTTGTTTAGGTTCCCTAAGTATGTTGTTCTGGGCCTACCCCTGCCTCGCTTGCCCTCAATTTTTCAAAACTGCTACGTAAAAAAAGCAACTAAACTAAAACAAAAACATGCATTTGAAAAAAGAAAGGAAACTCTGGCAAGTAGAAAGAAGACAGCGGAGGGCTGGATGAGACATTTATTAATCCAATACACAGGGTAGTCTGGGGGTGAGGGGGGAGAGAGGAGGGAGGGGGGTGAGGGAGAGAGGAGGGAGGGGAGAGGACTTGGAGCTTGCGGAGCTGTCTGGGCGACGTGAGGGGAGGGGTGATGGCACGAGAAGGGTGTTGGAGGAAGACGATCCTCGAACTGATGACGCTGCTGTTGTTGCTGCAGTTGCTGTTGCCGTTGCTGCTGGGACTGAGCGCACAGACAAGGACCTGTGGCCCAGAGAGGGCGCTGCGTTGTTGGAGTGACCACCGCCAGATGTCGGGGTCAGACTCGGGGATCGTTGGAACAGCGGGGACAACAGACTAGAGGGGCGATCAACGGGGGGTGTGAGCGAGTGGGACCTACTCGTGGTTGATGTTGTATTGTCCATCGGTGACAAAGATGTAGTCGATCGTTTGATGGTCGGTGAGTTTGGTGTTGCTGATGTTGCTGTTGTTGTATTGGTCATTGGGGACAAGGATGAAGTAGATATTTTGACGATCGGTGAGCTGGGCTTTGTTGTGGGACCAGCCGACGAGAGGGAAAAAGAAAATGTCTCATTTACGCGGGACATTTTGGGGAAAGAGCTGAGTGTTCTTGACGGGGAGAAAGGAAGGGAGAGAGTCTCGTGGCTGACAGCGCGCTGAGGAGATGAGTGGGCGGCCAGCGTCTTTGGTCTCTCAAGATGGCCGAGAGGCAGTTCTAGAGAATCATATTTAGGGGACAAGTTTGAGTGAGAAACTGGGCCAGCGCTGGCGATAGCTGCAGACGACGGGATACTTTGTGGAGCTCGTTCTTCTGGGGAGTTTCTGGAGTCAGCGCTGTCAGTTTCTGCTAAAGGCGAGTCTTGATCTGCTGCGGATAGCAAGTCAACAACAGAAGGGATTTCTTCGTTCGTTGTGTTCGTGGAGACGTCGTGGTTGTGAACGTCTAGAGACAGCGTTGGGGCTGGATGGTCGGGCCCTACAGGCGGACAGTTTTCGTCCTCGTTCTCCAGGAGCGTGGAGACTTCTGCCGTCGTGGTCAGGTTCTGCTTGTTCTGCAGCGCACAGCTGTTTAGCCCCGCCTTCAGCGCCAAGAACGAGTGGTGCGCCTTATCTCCGCACGACTTCCGCCGGAAGGAGAATGGCGTCTTTCCGGGAATCCCCGGCAAGTATTCTACGGCGACGCGGTCTGTCTGTTCGTCTCCCTTGTCCAGGCTGTGGCAACTTCCCGTGGCGTTGCCCCCGTAGCTGGAGGACCGGTCGATGCGGTAGTGCACGCCGTCCACGATTCTGGGCGGGAACTGGAAGAGGGAGTTGTTGTCTGAGGACACGCAGGGAGAGCGAGGCATGAGGTAGCCCTGGGTGATCACAACTATCGTCTCCTCGTGGGTGCTGGGGGCGGTGGTGGTGGTGGTGGGGGCTAGGTGGTAGGGGCTGCTGCTGCTGGTGGTGGTGGTGGTTGTTGTGATGATGGTGCTGCTATAGTTGCCGTTGACCGTCTGCTCTTCGTCTGGTCGGTTGAGTGTCTGCAGCAGCGACTGTGGTACCCCCTCGGGGCGACTGTCGGGCTGTAGACATTTACTGTAAGCCTCATCCAGGGCGGAGGGGCGGCGGCTCGGGATGTCACTGGAGTAACGTCGGCTTACTGACGGGTCGCTGAGGAAAGGAGGCGGGGAGAGAGGGAGAGG
>NW_004798350.1:97909-99282 GCF_000002075.1 Aplysia californica
TTATAAACCTATTTCGGTAACTATGACCTTACAGATAAAGCCTTATAGCATGGAGGTATAACTGGAAAACCTTTATAAAATATAATTGTTTTTGTTTTGTTTACGTCTACTGTTACAATAACAGTGGCCATATTGAAAAGAAGCAACTTTCATATAAGTGAAAAAAATGGTGGATTTACCAACCTAATTTGTTCCAATTTGTACATTGATAGATATACCTAATACACAACTTTTTGCAGTTGGGATCCTGTGTATCTAGAAAAGGAAAAATGTTGGAGCTGGATAACTGACCTACCCCTGCATGCCTCTGAATTCGATTTCATAATCCTCCATGTAACTCACTTATGAATACATTTATTTGCTTTTCCTCCAGCATAGAGTTGGGTTATGATGCAAATAACAAGCCCTGAAAATTTCATTGAAATCAAATAGAAAATAAGAAAGTAGATGAGAAAAACTAAAACAAATTGAAGTTTTGAAAAAAAAATCCACGAAATTTTGCTACACAATAGGCAAATTAAAAGGTTTAGGACAAAAAATCTGAAAGATGTTGATTGTAACACAAAGAGTAAGCAATTTTTAGATTTACAAGTGGTTGAAGTATTATTATACATAAAAAGTCAAGATACCATAAATTGATCAAAAATCGTGAATTTAAAAACTAGTCTCTCCCCCCCCCCCGTCTCTTAATCCAATCAAAGAGCGGGAGAAATTCCCGGATTCTGGAAGTGAAGGGGTTAAAATTGCAATTATGTGTAACAACACTGTGGAACCAGACGATTGTCACTTTTGGCGCATATTATGGACTTCGTGGTATCATCTGAAAATATTGTTCATTGGTCTTGAATCTGCTGAACTAT
The DNA here is from genome assembly GCF_000002075.1 of Aplysia californica. Lineage (NCBI taxonomy): Eukaryota > Metazoa > Mollusca > Gastropoda > Aplysiida > Aplysiidae > Aplysia > Aplysia californica. Next base: position 98,770 of record NW_004798350.1, read on the forward strand.
TCAAATCCTATCTTGAAACAAAGGCGCGATATGAAACTGATGAAGTAAGGAGGTGGGGTCGGCTGGTGACAGACGTAACAGTAGCCAGAACATGGCCACTAACGTTTGCTGACTGCTAAAGCTTCAGTGATCTTAGAAACCCTCAAATTGTAAACTTCTATTTGTAAATACATTTCTGTGTTGATTTGTTTGGAGAGAAAAAAAACCCAACCAGTTGATCAAAAGCAAACAAAGCACAAAGCGTAAATAATAATTTTCAAGGACACTCAAGCTATTTCAGTTACTCAATTTTGGCGACCAGTTTCTCCCTGATTTTACCCATGACACCAGGCGACTCAACGTCTTTCGTTTGCGCATTTCCGGACTTCAATTTCAGATAACAAGGGTATTTTTCTACCAGAAGCAGGTCAAAGGAACAAGCTTTAAGGAAGGTGTTATCAATAACTCCACATGTCCGTTCGCAAATAGAGGAGCACCTGATTCCACAGAGTTGTGACAAATGTAATGTTATGT
>NW_004798350.1:99614-103233 GCF_000002075.1 Aplysia californica
CAGGTTTACTCTGCTCACCTCTCTAGCCTCAACAGCACAAAATCTGCTTCGACTATCAAGGCACCCCAGAAATAGCAGTTCACAAGAGAGAGACAAACATACAAAAAAGGTAGAAGGAAAATGACGATAGTAAGGATTAGGAAAGAAAAAAGCACAAGTTCCTTGTTGCAGTTCAGGCACAGTTATGAGCATGGCATTGGTAAATAAGCCCATTTACAGTACTACTGTGACTAAGAACTTGTTAATATCCTCCGTGTGGGAGTCGTGGGGTACGGCAAACGTACACAGGCAACACACAATTTGTACAGACAATGTTTCACCTTGTGGATCATACAGCTGTTCTTCCTTTCTATTTTTATCTCATTCCCTCCATTTCCTGAACTCTTTGGGAACTGAACATTCTATTGTTTTCTGCCATCACGACTTTTTGTTCATCATCATCATCATCATCATCATCATCATCATCATCATCATCATCATCATCATCATCATCATCATCATCATCATCATCATCATCTGCCTTAGAGAATGGCTATCATGCTCACCATTTATTTCTCTGTAACTTTTCACCCCCTTCTCGAAAACGTGTTTTTCGCCAATTTGAATTCCTGAAAACAGACAGTTCATCGAAGCGGGAGGCCAACTCAGCTCTAGACGTGACTTCCACTTGGCTAACCAATGCATGCAGTCTGCAAGTTTGGAAATCCCCCCTCCCCCTCCCCCCCCCCCCCCCCCTCCCCCCCCCCCCGTTGTTATTGACACAGGAAACGGAAACCATGGTATTCTATTGTCAGTGGTTTTTACGTTTCCATCAACACAATTTAGACCAACAGGGAGGCACGCTGTTTCTGTCCTATCTTTGGCCATAACAGATACAACTGAATCAGATGACGCAAAGCCAGAAGAGGGGAATACATGGGTATATGGTTTCTTTTAAGGACAAACGGGTTACCTCAGATTTCGGGGGCTTCCAGAAACCTTGATCTGCACCAAGAGTGCACATTGCCCTACCTATAGGAGAAGTTTGGTTTCACTGGTGAGTATATTATTTTGTTTGGTTATAGAGAAAACTCTCCTTGTCTTTTAAAGAAACTGAACAAGGGTAAAAAACTTGACCGTCGATTTTCTCAAAACAGCAATTTTTGTGCATAGCCCCCTTGTGCTTAAAAGTGACGTCGAACATATACACTCATGTGACGTATTGTCAAGGGAGAGTAACTGTGAGTGGCTGTGATCGTTGTATCATGCGAGTTGTGTCTTTTGTATCTGTGTGTGTGTCACGTGATCATTGTAGTTGTGTACTTTATATCTGTGTGTGTGTCACGTGATCATTGTAGTTGTGTCTTTTATATCTGTTTGTGTCACGTGATCATTGTAGTTGTGTCTTTTATATCTGTTTGTGTCACGTTATCATTGTAGTTGTGTCCCTTGTGTCTGTGTGTGTGTGTCACGTGAAGGTTGTATTATGAGAGTTGTGTCCTTTATATCTGTGTGTGTCACGTGAAGGTTGTATTATGAGAGTTGTGTCCTTTATATCTGTGTGTGTCACGTGAAGGTTGTATTATGAGAGTTGTGTCCCTGATCGGTCCCCGTGGTTTTATGCACCCCGCATAATTTAGCAAAATTTGATCGTTTTTTGCATAATTTCTTATTATTTTCCTTAATCATTCTTTGTTAAAATTAACAAAATCGCATAATTTCACATTTTTTAGCTCATTTTGCATAATTTCAGAATTTTTCTTGCATAAAACGACGGGGACAGCCTCATATCTGTGTGTATCACGTGACCATTAAGATATTTTGTTACTCACGAATCACTCACGAATTAGTGCGGCTCAGAATAATCTCTCGAGCTGTTACGTTGAAGATACTAGATCTTTGACTCTTCTTTCAGAACAAAATCTCTTCGCGAAAAAAACCCAAACAGAGTGGCCAAAGATGGAAGGACTCCAGAAACAATGTCAAAAGTAATCGGTTCCAAGATCAGGACGGGGATGGACTGATGGTGGTTTATGTCCCTTTGTCTTCGGGTCCTCGCAGTACTTAAAAGCGATAATAAAAAAAAATATATTATTTTTAAAAATGAAAATTTAATATAAAATAAAACAAATATCAATCTTTATTAAAAAACACCCCGCCCCCCTCCGATCCCTTAGCAACCAAAAAAGGGTGGGGGTGGGGAGAAGAAAGAGACAAGAACAATTAATACATGTCCTTATATACTCACAACAACAACAACAACAACAACAACAACAACAACAACAACAACAACAACAACAACAACAAAACAACAACAAAAAACAAAACAAAAATCGAAAAGAAAGACAAATGCCAAAAAGCTACCTGTCGAGAAGACTGGTGGAGAGAGGTCTGTCCAGCACAGGGATGGCCAGGTTTGACCTCTGCACGTGCATTGACCTTTGCTCCCGGAAGTGAGCCAGGGCTTTCTCTTTCTTGCAGACGTAATGGCGGAAGGCGCCAAAAATGAAGATGTCCCAGAACCCCCTGCGGAGGAGAGAAATTGGCAGACAATGAGAGTCGATCGCAGGGGCGGGAACTCGTTCACGAATAATCACAGAATAATGAGAGAGAGAGAGAGAGAGAGAGAGAGAGAGAGAGAGAGAGAGAGAGAGAGAGAGAGAGAGAGAGAGAGAATGAGAGAGAGAGAGAGAGAGAGAGAGAGAGAGAGAGAGAGAGAGAGAGAGAGAGAGAAAAGGGGGGGGGGGGGGGATTGCCGGAGATGTCACAGGCTTTTCCAGTTAGCTGTTTCTGAAGTAGGAGTCGCTCAATGTGTCATAACAGGCTCTGAATTTGTGGGATATTGAATGGAGGGGTGTTGTAAAATGTGATGTTGTGGAAGCATTGTTTGATTTGGCATGGTTTTCTATAGCGAGATATAATGCTATGGTAATAATACGATACAGTATGGTAATTCCTATCGTGAGGTATGATATGGTAATGTTATGGTACAAAATTATGAATATTCCAATAGTGTAGAATCTCCCAACACTCGACGGTGTCGGCCCAACAACACGGGCGGAGATTTATCGCAGACCAACTTGAGAAAAGGGCACTGGATCACTCTGAACTCAGATCAACAAACAGGACTTTACACTCAGATCTACAAACAGGACTTTACACTCAGATCAACAAACACGACTCTGAACTCAGATCAACACACAGGACTTTGAACTCAGATGGACTGTACAGCAAATACAGCACTCTGGGATTAAACATTCGGAGATCATGAGATCCTCACTGCTCTAGAACAGTTACACACCCCACTGAAAACCTACCCCGGCAAAAACACACACAAAAAACGTAAACAAAAGCAAAAACAACAAAACAAACAAAAAAACAAAAGAAAAAGAAAAACGTACATGACGTCGGCCTGGGGATAAAACCGTCTAACCCACAAAATATCAAACAACTTTTTATTGGCCCCATCGATAGTAAATTGTCCATTTCATGTGCTCACTCAAAGACAGATCTGAATTTTGTCTAGAAATGTCTTTAAAACATTAGAAATAAAACCGTATAACCCGGCACCCATCGGATTTTAGCCCGATAATTCCGACTATCCCACCTGCGAGGGACGGAATGAGGGTTGGATGTTTTT
>NW_004798350.1:105720-108671 GCF_000002075.1 Aplysia californica
TACTAAGGTAGCAGAGCTTTTGTGTGGCTTTCTGCTTTCATTTCTTTCTTAGTATTACTTTTTTCCAGGCCTTTGAATGGCCACCCAGTGCCAATAGTACCTTGTCGGACACGGTCATAAATTCTAAAGGCATACTGCTGCTGCTGCTACTTTTGTTTTTGTTTTTGTTGTTGTGGTTGTTGTTTTTGTAGTTGTTGCTGTAGCTGTTCTCCCTTACCCTTCCAACCTCCTGTTCTTCTACTTTAAATGTAATTAATATACCCATTGCTGTGTTCTGCTTCTTCTACTTCTATTAAAGGTTCAACTTTGTGACTGCCTTTTTTGCCCGAATTGACTCCGTAGCACTGAAGAAATGGCAGCAGCTGATAGTATGTTGGTAGCAATAATATAGCCCTCCTCCTCTTCCTTCTTCTTCTTCTTACTCCTCCTCCTCCTTCTTTTTTCTCCTTATCCTCCTCCTTCTCAACCTCATCCTCCTCCTCCTCCTCCTCCTTCTCCTCCTCCTCCTCCTCCTCCTCCTCCTCCTCCTCCTCCTCCTCCTCCTCCTCCTCCTCCTCCTCCTCCTTCTTCTTCTTCTTCTTCTAATTCTTCTTCTTCTTCTTCTTCTTCTTCTTCTTCTTCTTCTTCTTCTTCTTCTTCTTCTTCTTCTTCTTCTTCTTCTTCTTCTTCTTCTTCTTCTTCTTCTTCTTCTTCTTCTTCTTCTTCTTCTACAAAAGATCTTGACGATTGAAGCAAGTGTTCAAATACGTTACCGTCAAGTGTGGCTTGGCTGCACTCAACCAAACTCAAGGCCAGCAGTGGCTTCCTGATAAAACCGGTCAACCCACAAAATTGAGGGTTGGTCGGTTTTATCAAGGAAAATTTGAGCGACATAACCGTCTAACCCACACAGTTTCATTAAAAGCAATTTTTAAAGGAAAAAAAGTTCTACAGATTTTCAGTAAAGTGTTTTTATAGGTGTTTAAAGCATTGATTTATCGTTAGACACGTTTGTTTTGAAATAAAACAGTTTTTTCCTTCTCCTGTAAAATTTACCTCGCTGGGGTTAGCCGGTTTTATCACAAGGCCGACGATGATTAAGTCAAATGTTACGAAAGTGTAGTAAATGAAAATGTTACATTTGTTGAAGATTGCAACAACAAAAACAACAAAAAATAACAACAAAAAATAACAACAAAAAATAAGTTTTTATCAACTTTTGACTTCTCTAGTCTAATAAGAGATAATCTGTTGACCCGTGCACTGGCCAAAACAGTGCTCACTTCCATAACATTATGACAAAGAAGAGGAGATCCTATAGATACAACACGAACACCCACGTACATCCTTACAGCAGAAAAGGAAACAATGGAATGGTTAGATGGTCAACTAAGAATTAAGTGGCAGGATAGAATAAGAAATGAAGAACCTATTGGAAAGGACAGGACAAAAGAATATAGAATCTAGAAGTAGAAATAGGACTAAGAAAGTGGCGATGGATGGGACACACCTTATAATAATTATAATAATTGCATTTATATAGCGCACATCCATGCTCAAGAGCATGCTCTATGCGCTTTCCAGCTATTATTACCCCAGCAGACCCTCTGAGAACACTCAGACGCATACAGTGCACGCGCTCAAACACAATAAAACTGACTAGATCGTTCACTGTCTATAGCCGGGTACCCATTCCCACCTGGGTGAAGTTAGGAAAATTTGTGCAAAGTACTGTTCCCAAGGACACAACGTCGGGCCCCTGACGGGATTCGAATCCTTGACCTAACGGTTGCGAGTCCAGGAGCCTCACCACTAGGCCACCGACGTCACACCTTCAGAAAGTCCAGCGGAAACATCACAAGACTGTCGCTGCAGTGGAACCCACAGGGAACACGAGGCAAGGGTAGGCCACGGGAAACATGGAGGAGATGTGTGGAAAGGGACATGAGAGAGATGAAGCTCACTTGGAACGAGCTTGGAAGGATGGCCCAGGACAGAGATAAATGGAAGGAGCTTGTATGTGGCCTATACCCTACAAGGGGTGAAAGGCATTGATGATGATGATGATTATTATCAACCCTTCGCGTCTCTATACCAGAGGAATCATGCTCTGGGGGCTCTCGTGGCCTAGAGGTTAAGGTGTTGGCCTCTCATTCAAAGGTCCCGGATTCGAATCCGGGTAGCGACCGAAAAATGTTCTTCTCTTAAATTGTCTCCTTTCACCTCCTTTCCAGCTCTCTAGCAATGTTCTGTTGTCTTCTTTCATTTCCACCTTCTGCCCCCACCCCTGACCTCCTTTGTCCCTCCTCTGGGCTCCTGACTCTTTCTGCAGCCTTTCTACTGCTTCTCCTTGGCTCCTTCTTACTGCTGTCTTTCTGCCACACTCCTGATCTTGTGGTAGGAAAGATCTACACCGAGCCTTCTCGGACAAGGGCGAAATATTTCGGAGGGCCCGTGTGCAAGTTGCGCACGTTAAAGATCCCTTGGTGGTCTAAAATCAATAAGAGTAGGCTTCGGCCGCCACCCGGGCAAAATTCAAAATTTCCTACCAACTGAAAATATTAGGTGTGTCCCGCGCGCTCATATGACCTTATGCAGTTGCGAGCGCCGTAAAACACTTTACAAAAAACAAACAAAAAAATCATGCTCTGTTCTTACATTTGATAGGACTTAAATACCTGTTTAGGATTGGGACTTTGACAGTAGATCATAGTACTATGACTTGGGCAACACCGTCGTGATGATGGTAACACAAGGCAACCAATTCAAATACTTGGGCAACATTTACACACACAAACCTGGATCGATAACAACAACAACAACAACACATACACAAATACTCACACAGAAACACACCCACACACACTTACACATACACACACACATACACGCACACATATACTCGCACAGAAACACACACACACTCACACACACATTCATATGTACACACACACACACTTACACATACACAC
>NW_004798350.1:111641-117989 GCF_000002075.1 Aplysia californica
ATCATCATCATCATCATCATCATCATCATCATCATCATCATCATCATCATCATTATCATCATCATCATCATCATCATCATCATCGTCATCATCATCATCATCATCATCATCATTGCCTTTCTCACCCTGCACCAGGGTATAGGCCACGGACAAACACTTTCCATCTTTCTCTATCCTGGACTAGCCTCCTGATGTTATTCCATGTCTTCCCACCCAATCCAACTCTTTCTTTGTTATGCAGCTGCCTGGCTTCCTGAGAGTATAATATCTGTAGAGTGCGTTCAAACATTGGGTTAGCTGTATTCTAGAAAATTCCTTGATAAATAGAAGAATCCCCCACCCCCCCCATCTCACCCTAGGGCAATGCCACGGACTGAAGTGTCTTTCGGCCATTCCCAAAGGGGGGACATTAACATGTTCTTATGCACAGTAGAATTGTAAATGGGCTGATTTATCAATGTCATGCTCATACTGTGCCGGAACAACATAGGGGCAATTTCTGCTTTTTCTTTCCTCATACTTACTATCGTCATTTTTCCTCTACTTCTTTTCTATGTTTGTCACTCTCTTGTGACCCGCTATTTCCGGGATGCCTTAATAGTCGAAGCAGACTTCGTGCTGTTGAAGTTAGAGAGGTGAGCAGAGTAAGCCTTAATCCCCGTTTGGACTTCTCTGTTGACACCCACCCCTTGGCGCTCATATGACCTTATGCAGTTGCGAGCGTCGTAAAACCTTACTTAAACTAAAACTAAAACTACTACGCCTAAAATTTTGCTCTGGTGGTATTTTTGATTTTTAAAAATGTAGTTTTTAATATTTGATATCGGGTGCCTGCGCATACGAAGCATCTTGTCAAAACATGATACTTTTCCCTTTCCTGTAAAATTGTGCATTCTGAGCTAAGTACATTTTTACAGCTCGGCCACAGACGAATATGCAAAAATCCGGTGTCCAAGTGTTACATTCTAAAAGGCTTGGGAGTGAGAACTGTTAGATAATGTAACGGAAAGGATTTACGAGAGCTTTTAGGAACGGTTAAAGTGCAACATTTATCCTGCTCGAAAGGATAGAGAAGGGTGAGAAAGGTGCAGGGTGAGAAAGTGTTTGTCCGTGGCCTATGCCCTGGTGCAGGGTGAGAAAGTGTTTGTCCGTGGCCTATGCCCTGGTGCAGGGTGAGAAAGTGTTTGTCCGTGGCCTATGCCCTGGTGCAGGGTGAGAAAGGTGCAGGGTGAGAAAGGCGATGAAAATGATGAAAATCAAAGTCGTATAGAGAATGGTTCCGTCCTTTTTGAAATACACAGCGCACTTCTTTGCCCACGTATCTCAATATTCTGTTGATTTTTAAACATACATGTATTTATTTTATTGCAAGAATTAGAACTTTCAGAAGACATCAAAGATGTAAAATCTATTTTCATATATTGAAAGCAATGGAAACTATTTAAAAGCTGCAAAAGCACTTCAAAACGGATCATACATGATAACACTCAATGCTTCTCGAACACAAAACTCTCGTGTGTGCTGTCTAGTGCTTGGCAGGGTACGTTATGTTTGAAGTACAGAGTATATCATTTTAAAAATCAACAACAAAACTATTTCCGAGTTAGACGGTTGTGTATCGGTACGTTGGGGGGCTCTCAAAACAAGTTTTCTCGACGCGACCGTGGTGCTTTCTTGTATCTGTTTTTTTAAACAGTGAAAATTTGACATCTTTGCTCACTCTTTGTTATGAACTGTTTTCACTGTTTTTCAAAATGGAGATACGACAAGAAAGCACCGGGGTCGCGCATCTACTGGGAACTATGAGGAGAGGTTTTCTGTAACAAAGGAAATCTGAGACTTGCACAAAATAAAGTAATAATATTGTTTGGTTATTTTAAAATGCCCTTGCTTATTTATAATGAGTTTGACGCCATCTGATTAGTAGAAAGAAGTGCGTATGATAGTGTCCAATAGTGTATTACGTACATACTTAGTATGATAAGTAACTGTTACAGATAGAGATTCCAGGACTGTATATGTAAGTTATTGATCTGAGAGCAATGATGATTTCAGAAGTAAAGGTGGTGATGAGTGATGATGTGGGATTGCGTTTAAGTAATGTTAGCGTTAGTCCTATCTTCCTCTGCTCCAATGAGTCACGAGGGACGTGGGCACCCTTTATCCCGTAAGAAGTAATTGATTGTTAGAACATCTATTCAAAGACATGAATGTTAGAATTTCTGTTCCAGGAAATGAAAATTCAAACTTCAATTTCTGGATAGAAACGGTGAAATTTATATTTATGAAACATATACCAAAACTTCAATTCTTGAACAAGACATTTCAGGAAACAATATTAAAGTTTCAATTCTTTAACAAAAAGGTTAAAGCTTCTGCTTTTTAAAAAAAACAATTATCCAAATTTCAAATTCTAGAATAAAAATAAGTAAAATTTCTATTCTTTTAAAACAAGTATTGAAACTTGTATTCCAGGACCCAGAAGGAAAACACAATCTCGCGTGGGTGTGAGACGCGCTGGTCCACGACATTGTTAGTTAGAAGATATAGGAGGAGAGGGAAGCTGTGTGTGTGTGTGTGTGTGTGTGTGTGTGTGTGCGTGTATGTGTGTGTGTGTATGTGTGTGTGTGTGTGTGTATGTGTGTGTGTGTATGTGTGTGTGTATGTGTGTGTGTGTGTGTGTGTGTGTGTGTCAGAAAACATAAAGGGAGAGAGAGAGACAGGGAGAGAGAGAGACAGAGACAGAGACAGAGAAAGAAAGAGAGAGAGAAAGTTAGAGAGAGACAGGAAGCTAGGAGAAGGGAGCAGGGGAGTGAGGGGCGGGAGTTCATAATGAACAGTTTTTAAAATAAATTTTCTTATTTTGGAAAAAGCTTTGTTATCATAAAACGTTGAAGCATTTGTTCAAGGATGAGCACTTAGAGAACCCCCGTTTCTTTTCCATTGGACAAATTGCAGCTACTGACATCACCGAGTGATATACGTGGTCTCTCCAATTCAAAATCTAAACATATTCCAACTTGTGTTCATAGCGTGGCGACTGCACCATTTAGAGCGCTGCTTCAGTGTAAAAACCTGTGTTGTTAAATGTTCGTACAATCGTCTAAAACGGCTGTTTTTTGTACATGACAATTTCTTATGACGTATCATATTTTGCCATGTTTAGAAAACACAGTACGTGCAATATTTACAATTTTAAAGGAGGGCCCAAAAAAATGGAATATTGTTATAAGAAAACAAACTGTTAGCAAATATCCCAGCTCAATGCTTTTAAGAATACAATTTTGATTTTACAAACTTCCTTATTATCTAAAAGCAAATGCTGTTCTATTGGAAACAATATTCAATTGTTTGTCTCTCCTTTAAAACTAAAAAATTAACCTGCATGTACTGTACTTTTTCAAATAGCGCAACATATGGACCGTTCAACCAACTGGAAATACGAAAATGGCCTTTGATTGTAATATTATGTTTAAAAAGTCGAGTTTCAGCAATTAGGAAGCTCTGAGAAAAAGCAGAAATCTCGACAGCTTTTCTTTTTTGTCCAAATGGTTCCCAGTTTGTTTGTGTTGCTCTTCAGTTTTGAATAAATATAAAAGCATAATACCTAATTTATAGATTTTTAAAAAAAGAGTCTCTGGTTTATCGTGGCCATTAAATGGAAGTGGATTTTTACCATCCCCCCGAGACAGTTTAGAACAGAATTGTACCTTTTCGTTAACGTTATCTTTGAATTACGAAGTCCTGTCTGCTGAGTACGTAGTTTAGAGAAATGTGACGTAACAAACTGTGAGTTTCACAACATGGTAAGCTTTTTCGAACACATTTCCTTTGATATCCTGAAAATGACTCCGAAAAATCTTACGATTTCGATAGATCAGATAGAACATTCATTAATTTCTGACATCACTGTTTTAGTTACTTTAAACGGTCAAAAATGTTATGTAGAACTTTGTAATTCAGAGGTAGCGATTTGTTAGCGAGCACTGCCACTAGAGGGACAGAGACGATCAAAGTGAGTAGTTTTTCCTCCTTCCCCGTTATTCTTTTTTGATTTAGTAAGGTTTTACGGCACTCGCAACTGCATAAGGCCACGTGAACGCCAAGGGGTGGATGTCAACAGAGAAGTCCAAACGGAGAATCAGGCTTACTCTGCTCACCCCTCTAGCCTCAACAGCACAAAGTCTATCAAGGCACCCCAGAAATAGCAGTTCACAAGAGAGTGACACATAGACAAAAGAAGTAGAGGAAAAATGACGATAGTAAGGACGAGGAAAGAAAAAGCAGCAGTTCCCCCTATGTCGTTCCGGCACAGTATGAGCATGACATTGATAAATCAGCCAATTTACAATTTTATTGTGGATAAGAACATGTTAATACCCCCCCCCCCTCCTTTTGGGAATGGCTTAAAGACAACTTCAATCAGTATCACTGCCCCGGGGGGGGGGGGGGAGGGGGGTGCGGGCTGATCTCAAATAGGGCGTGACAACACAACACAAAGCCACATACGATGTTTACGACGTCCCACTCGGAAGAGCGAGGTACATATTGTTTCTCCACACACTGGCCACACGTTGGAATGATTCAGGAGAATTTTTGACGCCCTGCGCTGGTAAATCAATCATTGTTATGATGAGAAAACACATCATATTTCTGGCATCGTCTATGACATTATTCTATCGATCCTCCCTACAGCCAATGGGCGGCAGTCTCGTCATATTGAACGCAGTTGACACTATGGATTGGAAGAGCTTTCTTTTTTCTTATTTTTTTCTTTTTTTCTTGTTAAAGATTGACCTAAGACGACCTCACATGTCTATCCACGTGCGAAAGTACTCACTGACACAAAATTGTGAGGCATCGTGGTGAAATCAGGCGTAAGTCAAAATAATGAAAGCGAAAAAAAAGACCCTGGAATTCTACTGCCAGTTTGACATTTTAAAACTAATTTTTTTGTTTTTTGATTCAACACCATGTATGTCCTTGTAAAGACAAAATAATTCCAAGTGAATTTTACTGGAAATTGTTGATTAAAGCCACAAAATATGTCATTTTCCGTTTTCAAGGACTCAAGCTATTAAAGTTACAAAACTTTTGGCGGGCATTTTCTCGCTTATTTCACCACTGAAAACAGGCGACCCCACCTCCTTCCATCGCAAATATCTTGACTTCTATTCAAGATAGGTCTGCTGGGGTAATACCATAGATTGTGAAGCGCAAAGAGCTTGCTGTTGAGCGAGGATTGGCACTATACTACTGTTATCTATTATTATCCTTCTCCTCCTCTTCCTCTTCACCTCAAATCGTCACACGCCATAAAACAAACAAGACACATCTCCAACCACTATTACGACGGCGATAAACTCATCAAACAAACGCTTTTTCCCGTTTGGTCAGTAGTTCAACAGCGCACGCTTCTTCAATCAATGACCTTTCAGTCACCGCAGCTAAGTAAACCAGCCGTCAAGCAAGGCTTTCAGGACACTATTATGAGGCAGCGTGGTGAAATCAGGCGCTCGTCCAAATAATTAGCTCCGAGAAATCATCAGTTTTTCCGCCAGTTTGGATTTTTTTTTTTTGAATTTTTGTTTTTTTGTCGCAACACTTGTCATGCATTACACAACTTTATTCTGTGTGGACTTTGTGAAAAACGTTGATTAAAGCCACAGAAAATGTAACTTTTCCATTTTCACAGACTCACAAGCTAAAGAAATACCTCATCTTTTGGGGCTATTTTCTCACTAATATTACCTCTAAACTCAGGCGACCCCACCTTCTTCATTCGCAAATATCTCGACTTCTATTCTAGATAAAAAGATTTTTTTTTCATCCAAAGCAAGACAAATGAACAAGCTTTAAGATGATACTAATAACTCTACATACCCGAACACTGACGAGAGCCTGATTCAACCACGATGCTTTCAGGGCACTAGATCTATTCCTTCCTTAGGTCGTGACACTCTGTGTTGACACCGGCTCTGGTTAATTCTTCGTTCTCTGAGTGGAGCTTTTGTCTTAATATGATCGCTTTTAAGCACAAGGGGGCAATCCCCAAAAATGCTGTTTTGAGAAAATCGAAGGTAAAGTTTTTGCCCCTTGTTCAGTTTCTTTAAAAGACAAGGAGAGTTTTCTCTATACCCAAACAAATATACACAACAATAAAACCAAACTTCTCCTATAGGTAGGGCAATACCCACAACCTGAAATCTGGGTTAGCTCGCTTGTCTTTAAAGGTATAAGAGTTCAGTTGACTTCGTGGTTACTGTCACACGTACAGACATTCACACACACACACACACAAACACACACACACACACACACACACACACACACACAAACACACACAAT
>NW_004798350.1:119233-122567 GCF_000002075.1 Aplysia californica
AGGGTAGGTAGGTGGGTGGGTGGATAAGAGAGAGAGAGAGAGAGAGAGAGAGAGAGAGAGAGAGAGAGAGAGAGAGAGAGAGAGAGAGAGAGACAGAGAGAGAGAGAATGATTTATGGAGCGGGTTGTCCCAGCACGTGAGACATGTATTTACTAATGTCCTGTCTTCTGTGTATACGTGAGTGCACCTAACCTTTGTAACGTCTACTGCCATTGTAACAAGACCGAGACAAATTTTTCCCAGCGAGATGAATAACGATTGTCATTGACTTTGTTGTTGTCATTATCAAGAACGTGCAAAGCAAGATTAACGACTCACCCACCACGGTACTCAGTATCCCATTTCTTTCTAAAACATTAATGACCTCACTCCTTCACTATTTCCCACAACTTTTCAGTTATTTGCAATTATTGACGACTAACTTGAGAGATTGCAATTATTCAATGAGACAGCCAGACACACAAGCGCTTAATAATTCACTCTCTCTCTCACTCTCTCACTCATTTCTCCCCATTCTCTCACTCACTTTGCCGTTTATTCCCCAACTCATCAAACTAGTGTTTCATTTGTCGCTTTATCGTAGGTCACACCCCCTTACTCCCTCCCTTACTCCCTTCCTCACTCGTTCCTTTACTTCCGTCCTCTCTCCTGTATTGTTGACTCTATTTCTGCCTCTCTGCTCCACTCCCTCCCTCAATTACTCACCCATTCACTCCCATTCCTATTTCCTCCTTCTCTTCCTCCCTCATTTATTTCCTTAATCCTTTCCTTGCTCACCCACTTCCACCTTTCCTGCTTACCTCACTCACTCACTCATTCACCCACTCACCTCCTCACTTTCTCACTTACTCACTAACTCATTCACTTCCTCACTCACTCTCTCACTCATTCACCCACTCACCTACTCACTTTCTCACTTACTAACTCATTCACTCACTCACTCACTCTCTCATTAACTCATTCGTTCACTCACTCACTCACTCTCTCTCTCATTAACTCTTTCATTCCCTCACTCCACTATTTCATTCACTCACTCACCCCTTCCTTCACTCACTCATGCACTCACTCACTCCCTCCTTCACTCACTCATTCAGCCCTTCGTTTATTCCCTCACCCACTCACCCAGTCCTTCCTTCATTCACGCACTCACCTCTCCTTCATTCACTCATTCACCCCTTCCTTCATTCACTCACCCCTTCCTTCTTTCACTCTCTCACTCCGGCACTCAATGACCCCAGACAGTCACACACCAACAACCAATTATCGCCAACTCGTCTAGGAAGAAGCAGCAAAGCCCATCCTGTCTCCATAATTACCTGTACTCACTCCGCGGATGGAAAATTGTACCGTTAATGTGGGTCAACTTCATGGATTCATCTTCTCAGGTATCCTCTCTCCCATACATCTTGTTCTCTGGTTTTCCCTTTTTTCTGTCGTGTCCTCCTCATAAATTGTAACGAGAAATAATTCCGAACGGTTTGGTCAAGTTGGCCTTTACGTGCAGGAAGCCCCAGGGTTGCTGTCTATTTTACAAGAACAACTTTGAAGTGAGAGTTCGAATTTGAAGACGGGGCCGATTTCGGTTTCTCTTTTTTTGTCAGTTGTAGCTAGATCTAGATCTTGCAGCTGAACTCATGAAGGTGTGCGGTCTGGTCTGGTGTGCGGTCTGGTCTCTGCATTAAGAATTAGTCAGCGGCGTAATTATCAAAGTGTGGGCTGGGTTTTCTGTTTCCTTTCCTTTTTTCGGTTGGGGGGGGGGGGGGTGGGTGGGGGGTACAGACAGGTGCGCTCCGTTTGTCTTAATTGTCTTGTAAAATTAATGTTTACCGTCTGAGTACTCTGTTCTTGCACTTTAGTTCTGTATGAGTCAAAAATGCTAGTGAAGGAAAAGTATGACCCCCTCTCCCCCTCCCCCCCCTCCCCCCTCCCCCCACACACACACATTCTTTTGCTGGTCGAATGTCTTTGTATAATACGAGAGATAATGGGTCACTTTTAAGCACAAGGAGGCTATCCCGAAAAATGCTATTTTGAGAAAACCGAAGGTTAACTTCTTCCTCTATGTTCTGCTAAGAATGATCAACAAGTCTACTTTTTACTTCACTGGGAAAGAGTCTAGTACTTCCAACACCTTGAGAAGTCCAGGCATATTCAAAAGCCTGGGAAAACAATAGGTTTTCAACTTCAGTAGCCCAGTTGACTCTGCCCAGTTCACAGGAACGATATAATGGCATGTAACACTTCTTTGAATATCTGTCATTTTCTAAGTGTATAAGTCAGCACCAGAATTTAATGACACAATGCATGGAATCAGAGCATAAGTCGGTTCTTCCCACTTCTCTCAGAACTAAACATTTGGGTGTAGTTTTGCCATGACCCAAAAAGGTTTTCCAGAATTTTACTTGAACATTATCAATCACGTCCCTATTTTTGGTACCCCAAATTTCAGCCATAAAGAAGCGTTGGTTTAATCTTTATATCAAAAAAATGTTTTTTGCTTTTTGAATGATTAGTAAACAGCATTTGTAAAGCACAATTAATTACAGCTCAACAGCAAGGTCTATGCGCTGCACAATTTATATTCTTATACCAGCAGACCTGAGGGCTTTCTGAAAGAATCATAACTTCTTGAAAAGTGTTGTACAGTGCATACAGCCACTGACATACTGAGAGAGAGAGAGAGAGAGAGAGAGAGAGACAGCGAGAGAGAGAGAGAGAGAGAGAGAGACAGAGAGAGGGAGAGAGAGAGACAGAGAGAGAGAGACAGAGAGATAGAGAGAAGGAGAGAGAGTGAGAAAGAGAATGAGAGAGAAAGTGAGAGAGAGAGAGAGAGAGGGAGAGAGAGAGACAGAGAGAGAGGGAGAGAGATAGAGAGAAGGAGAGAGAGTGATAAAGAGAATGAGAGAGAAAGTGAGAGAGAGAGAGAGAGAGAGAAGGAGAGAGAGTGAGAAAGAGAATGAGAGAGAAAGTGAGAGAGAGAGAGAGAGAGAGAGAGAGAGAGAGAGAGAGAGAAAGAGAAAGAGAAAGAAAAAGAGAAAGAGAAAAAATAGGAGAGACAGAAATAACGAGGGATAAAATAAGAGAAAAGGGGTAGGGCGTAACAGATTGAGATTGTGGGGGATTTGGGGCGAACTATTTTATAAAAATCCCCCTTTTTATCTGGAGGACACTAAAAGAGAAGATACTATAGCCTGCAAATTGACTGTTTGGTTGGCAAACCCAGCCGAGGAAGACTTTCTGTGTAGTTTGTACCACCTGAACCCAAGTCTAGCCGACTGCGACAAAAAGTAAGATGGGAGAGGCAATTATTGGCAATCTGAGGGATTTTTTTTGG
>NW_004798350.1:124256-127190 GCF_000002075.1 Aplysia californica
TTTTCGGAGGATCTCATTCCCAACGACTAGAACTTCCACACGACCATGCACTCACCGACTATTTTCTCTACACCTACGTCACTCCAATGCTCTGCTTTCCTTTTGACTTTGTAGACAAAAGAAACCAACGACCTATTTCTGCTCTCCAACTGGTTCTATCCGGAGCGAGACTCCCATTTCAACCAAAAAGCCATCTGCAAATCCTGCGCACAACCATCCATCGATGTCCAAATATCCTCCCTCTCCTTGCTCCTGTCATTGGTACATTATTCTAATATATTTAGCTTTTTTTTGTATTCATAATGGTTCTGTTATTTTCGTATAAGACGGTGCTGTTTTAATATGCTTTACCTTTTGACGAGAAGATAAAATAAGACCCATAGACTGACGATGTCAATTAAGAGATAGATTATTACATTTTTTCACCGTTTCACACCCCGTTTTTAGTTTGGTTATTTTTCCAAAACGGCACTTACGTTTTGTTAGGTCAAAAGATCACAGAGCTAAAGGCTTTTTTTTATGTACCACTGATTCCATTTTGTGTCCGGTTTTAACACAAGGCACTTATCCAACGCTGAATTACTAAGTAAAAAACCCCGAACATTAGCATAAAATGAAACTCACACTCTTCGAAACACGGCGTTAACCAAAAGAATATTCTTGTGCTCAAAAGGAATGTTTCGCGATCGGTATGGCAGCTGCCACAAAACAAATTTAGAAGTACGAAATTCGAGTAAGTATTCGATATTAACTAAGCAAATTGCAGACGACAGTTTATGACGAATATACAAAAACGACAGGCAAAGTTCATTGGACACACAATGCGGAAAGAAACATTGGAGAATATTGTAACAACAGGCAAGTTTGATGGAAAGAGAGGCAGAGGGAAAAGATACTGGACAAGTTGACAACATGGCTGGGAACAACAAGAACGGCAGACACCATCGCTGCAACGCAAGACAGAGTGAAGTGGAGGTCCATGATCGCCCACGCCAGTCGACAAGGCAAGACAGAGTGAAGTGGAGGTCCATGATCGCCCACGCCAGTCGACAAGGCAAGACAGAGTGAAGTGGAGGTCCATGATCGCCCACGCCAGTCGGCAAGGCACCGGATGATGATGATTCGATACGATTCACCACGAGATTTATGAGTAAAAAAAAGAGAGAATAATAACACTATATTACTCTAACCAGATCAAAACTGTTAACCAGACTTGACGTCAAGCAACCTTTTTGCTTATCCCCCCCCCCCCTCCCCCCACCCATTTATGACCTCAACCTTTCTTTTTTGCTCCTCCCTTCCCTCCGTCATCAAACAAATTGACGTGCTCTGGTTATGGTTCAGAACCTTTGACCACCCAACCCAACATCCGGGCCACACGCTCTCTTCAAACAACCAGACTTGTCCTGGACGTGTTTTGTTTGTTGTTGTTTGGGTTGTTTTTTCGTGTTTGTTTTGTTGTTGGTATTGTTTAAATCAGCCACATCAAAGACTGTTGATCATTTAGAGAGCTTTTTTCTTCTAGAACTAACACACACTTGAAAAGAACGTAAAATGCCGCAGACATGAAAGGCGTTCATTTTAAATACATGAATATTTCATAACAGACAGCTTGTCTCTAGAGAGCCATTTCAAAGCTTCAAAGGCCTCGTACACTTTTTAAAAAATTAACATTTTGTTAACATCGTGAGAAACTCTGCTTTATTATGGGTTCCTTTTTAAAAAAGAATATAAATATAATAAAATCTTCATCCAGTGCCAGATCTGCGACAGACATCGGCGATTATTGTTCTTCATTCATTCCTTTGCTCGGATGCTCTTAAAAGGAAGCTACGTTTCCCTGATCTTTCCCCGTTACCCATTTCTTTAGGTTCCCTAAGTAGGTTGTTCTGGGCCTACCCCTGCCTCGTTTGCCTTCAATTTTGCCAGTGAGAGCTAGATGTTCAAGACCTTTATCATAAAAAACAACTATCATTTTATCGACCTCCTCAAACAGAAACTTGACGTTCTGGCGAGGCAACGCACATAGTGAAGAGCCTGGGCATGCGTCAGAGGAATGAAATTCTCATTTATTAAAATAAGAGTACTTTGGTAATAGTATAAAAATATGTGAGGCTTCGTGGTCAAATCAAGCGCTCGTCAAAAAAAATCGGCATTGTTTTGGGCCGATGGGCAAGTTTATCTAACTTTCTAATATTTTATTTTAGGCTCAACACTTTTTATGTCCATTTAAGTACACGTTTTTGCGTGGATTTTACTGAAAACATTGATTCATGGCACAATAAATGGACATTTTGAGTTTCGAAGGACTCTCAGGTATAGGAATTTGCTCAATTTTGGCGGCCATTTTCTCGCTAATTTTATCTCTGAAACCAGGCAGCTCTGACCTCCTTCTATCTCAAATATTTCGACTTCTATTCAACATAGATGGAATTTTCCAATCAAACAATAGTCAAATGAACAAACATAAAGATAATAATAATAATAATAATAATAATAATAATAATAATAATAGATAGCATTTGTATAGCGCATATCCCCGCTCAACAGCAGGCTCTATGCGCTTTACACTATATTAATACCACTCCACGTGCCCAAAAATTGACGAGCGCCTGATTCCACCACGTCGTGACACATAAGATAACATCTAGTTTGTTGATCTCCACAAAGACAAGCATGGGGCACACACTGAGCGTGGATAGGTGCCATTACATGTAGGCATTATTTATAAGATAGGGGTACATAGATAGATGGATATTTAGAGAGATATATACTTAGATAGATAGATAGATAGATAGATAGATAAATAGATAGATAGATAGATAGATACATTGAGAGAGAGAGAGAGAGAGAGGGAGGGAGAGAGAGATAGATAGATAGATAGACAGAGAGAGAGGGATAGAGAGAGAGAGAGAGAGAGAGGGATAGAGAGAG
>NW_004798350.1:128297-129401 GCF_000002075.1 Aplysia californica
AGAGAGAGAGAGAGAGAGAGAGAGAGAGAGAGAAATGGAGATGGCCTGACACAACGTCCATTTTCGATAACACCAAGACCTTTACCTTCGAATTAGGATATTGGTACTGCACGTAAGGATCACCAGATCTAGCTTGGCCTCCTTGGGATGAAAAGAATGATCGGTACATCAACATCAACTAAAAGTCATTGGCCTACAATATGTAAACTCTACTGGAATTGAGCAATAAATCTTGAAAGATGCAAAAATTAGAAGGCCTAGGTCAAGATCCATACTCTCAAAACACTTCCTGCACTTCCGCTGTGAAGGACAGCTGCGAAGATTTGTTTCGTTTCTCAGTGGAATAACCACAAAGGCCAAAGAAGGACGGGAACTTTTTGACAAATATATTTTTCTAAATTCAGAAAATGAATAAATAAAAAATCGGGTTCCGTCATGGGCACCTTTCTACCTTTTCGTAGGTACTTGCCAACTTTCAGCTCTGTAGCTATCGTAGTTTTATGAGAAAAGGGACACATGTGTTTCGAAGATGCCAGATATATTAGAGTGAGATTCAGCACGTCGCTGTCGGTGAGGGAGTTGTGACCCTGTCAACAGAAATATGTCACAATATACTGAGTCAAAGATTAGAGGTGGTACTAGAGGTGAACATACAGAGAAGCAAAGGAGGAGAGATAAGGGCGATATAATCCACGTGTGATAAGAAAATATGAACAGCCCAGAAATAGATTGATAGTATATTTTGCTCATAGAAACTAGTTAGATTTTTAAGGGGGCAGGCTGGTTTTTTGGTACCGTTTCGGACCAGTTATTAGTTTGGTGACTTTTCCAAACGGCACCTGCGTTTTGAAAGGTCAAAGGATCAGAGAGATATAGGCTCTTTTGTACCACTCATTCCATCTATGTCCGGTGTTTGCACAAATCACTTTGAACCAAATAGGTCATATCCCAAGGCGAAGATAAGAGGAGGTACAAGGGTTTAACCTACAAAGAAACCAACGAGAAGAGATAAGGTCGATAATATGTCTGATAAGAAAATAGGCACAGACCAGAAATAGATTGGTTGTAAATTTTGCTCATAGAAACTAGTTAGATTACCCCCCC
>NW_004798350.1:130159-132176 GCF_000002075.1 Aplysia californica
GGGGGAGTGGGGGAGGTCGCAGTCAGTCCTTGGTATGATTAACGAGATAATGGTCAACAGGGTTTGGTGATTTACAATGTTTTTGCGTTCTTTGAGACTAAATAACATTTAATTTCTTGAGTGTCTTGGTCAACTTTTGGTCAGTAAAATCCATTAAATAAAATAAAAATGTGTTTTAAAATTGACGTTGAAGTGCCTTTGGTCTACGATTTGTATTATACGGTAAAATCCATATTCATATACTTTAATTTTACATGTTTTTTATGGACACAATAAAATGTTGAGCCATTTAAAAATAAAATTGAAAAAGTTTAAATTTCGAAACAAAAATTGCTTCGTGGACGGGAAAATGTCGGTTTGTTCAATTTGAAATGTTGACGAGCGCCTGGTTCTATAAGTTTCCACTTTTGTACGTCAATAACTTGGTCTTGACCTCAGAGACTGACCAAATTATACTGACAGCCTGTAGCACATTAATAAAACAGGTGAAAGTGATGGGCACATGAAATATTCAAAGTTCTGTCCGCGAATGTTCTAGCAGTACATCAGTGAAATGGGTTGCAGTGACGAAGAGGTTAGTGCACTCATCTCCGGAGCGGAAAGTCCGGGTTCGAGCCTCGGTTCAGACACGGATTTTTTTTAGCCCCCCTCCTGCCCACCCAGCTGTAATGGGTACCTGACTTCGAGTTGGGGAAGTAAAGGCGGCGTGGAAAGGAACTGGCCACCCTACCACAATATGCCGAAGGCCCAGGAAGTTGTCTCACTAACAAGGCAATCCCCAATGTCCGGATCGGATGCGGGAACAACTTTACTTTGACATTTGTATTGCTTTGGATGAAAAAATAGTCATCAATCTTGAATAAAAGTTGAGATATTGGACATTGAAGGAAGGGGGGGGGGATGTGGAAGGGGGAGGGTGTGGATCTGGGAGTGCGTGGAAAGGGGAGGGGGCGTGGAAGGGGGAGGGCGTGGAAAGGGGAGGGGGGGTTGCAGTCTGTCTTTACTTTACTTTACACATTTGTACGTGGTTTTTTTCCATCAGCGAAACGGCCAAATAGGGATGGGCACTCGGCACATGCAATTAACGAAACGAAACAAAACAAAACAAAATCTGTGAGAGAACTTTCTGATAGCACCGTTGTACCTGTATTGGCCTTGATCAGCAGAGCTACAACATTTTATGTTTCAAAGGAAAGATGAAAGAGACACTACTACTCTCAACTCGCTTTGTGCTCACAGAATCCCGAAAGCTCAGAGAAGTTGACATTATCGTGAGAGTCCCGGGGCGTGGCGGGGCAGGGGGGGGGGAATGGGGGAACCTCCAGAGGCTCGTTAGGACCGCCCGTAAACATGGAAAATTCACACCGGAAGTATGATGGACACTCCATCAGATAATCAGAGGGCAACATAAACCACCAGCTTCCGGTCTGGCTCCCGTTCTTTCATCGTGGGAGAATCAGATGCTCGTCCCCCCCAAAAAAAAACCCATTAAAAAAATAACGAAATGGAATAAACCTTCATTTTTCAGCTGACAAGGTTTTTATTTTTCTCCATTTTGTTTCGCCTAGTTTGCTGAACACGGCTTGTGTCCCTTGAAATACACGGAATTTCTGGGTGGATTTTACGGAAACTCTTCTTTTATTAATTTAGTTTTAGTATGAGCTTTACGGCACTTGCAACACAATAAGGTCATATAAATGCCGCCATTTCCATACGAAGATTGTGAGAAGTAACTCATTTTGTCGACACGACTCACAAATATCTCGACTTCTATTCAAGATTGATCCTTATTTTTCATCACATTTTGAGAAGTAACTCATCTTGTCAACAAATGTCTGGACTTCTATTTAAGATTGATGGGTATTTTTGTCATCAAAAACAAGCCATATGTACATTTAAAATGATAAGATAAAAATTATATTATTATATTGTGCACGAAAATTGCAGAGCGGCTGATTCCACCGCGGCGTGCCACAAATCATTATCGCCACTGCCGGTCGTTCTTCTCCGTACTGTC
>NW_004798350.1:132881-140381 GCF_000002075.1 Aplysia californica
AAACGTGCACACACATGCATGCCAAACAAACACACATACACACTCACGAACATATTACATACACACACACACACGTGCAGACACATACATGTCAAAGAAACACACACACAAACACACACACACACATACACACACACACACACACACACACACACTCATGCACACACACAAACACCCACTTGCTTTTCACATGCGCACGCTTACACATCGTTACGAAATGAGCACATACAAAATAAAAATACCTAATAAAATAATTTACACAATGCAATATTCACCTGAGATTGCTCGAAATCTCCGCTTACCAAAACATCACGTCATAATTATATCTTTAACAATAACAATAATGACGTCGATATAATACAGTATAGCGGTGCCTTGGGCTTTGTTCAAAAACATCTTATTATCGCATGTTGTTTATCCTGGATGCCCAAGGTATTTAGATTTATTTTGATTAATAACGTGCTTTTGTGCACTGTTGCGAGCATATTGTTATTGTTATGCTGTAAAACTCGCACAACTGATTTAAAAAATGATATAACATTTTTAAAGGATGAAGAATCCACAAAGAATTTCAGACTCTATTGTCAATTTTTCAACAGGTAGGGGAAGAAAGAACACATTATGTGGGGCAGCCATCAAACTTGAAAATACCGGGCTTTAATATATATTTTTTGCCTTTTTTGACATGGGCAATAATGTCGATGTTCTTTCGACAAGGAAGTAAAGGTGTTCGTTGTGTGTGTGTGTGTGTGTGTGTGTGTGTGTGTGTGTGTATGTGAGCGTGTGTCTGTATGTGTGTGCTGTGTGTCTGTATGTGTGTGTGTCTGTGTACGTGTGTGTGTGTACGTGTTAGACTATGTGTGTGTTTGTATGTGTGTGTGTGTCTGTATGTGTGTATGTCTGTATGTGTGTATGTCTGTGTGTGTCTGTATGTGTGTGAGTGTGTTTCTATGTGTGTTGGTGCGCGCGCGCACGCGCGTGTGTGTGTGTGTGTGTGTGTGTTGAGTATGACGCACCCACACTGTCGTTCTCAGAGACGTTTCATGTCACCTCTGTGCAGCTGATCAGAGACAGACTGTTATGTGAATGTAACAAGTCCCGACGGTTTGGTTCACAAGGTACAGATTTCGTAAATCAGGTCTTTCGTACAGAAAAAAAGGGGACATAGTTCCCCTCATATGACACTAATTATAAAAATAAATATGATAATATTTAACGAAATGACGCACAGTTCAATTCTGGAATGTTTTTACTGCTGTCCGAGGCAAAATACTGAGATATTATTCGCAATCAAAGACTGACAAATACCTCCATCACAGAATAAAGACATTCTCCAAAATAGCTTTAAAAATCTCATTTAGCAGCAACTTTTAAATTTTAAAACAAATTGATTTTCGGACAGAAAAGTCATTCGAAAGTCTAATAAAGCAACAACAAAACATTTGCCAATTTTCCGAGCCAACAACAAGGGTTCTTGGCAATTTCTGCAGTTCACTGGATGTAGCTAGTGGACTGAACATTAATCTTGCTGCCATAAATAAAATTTGTCAACTGACAGTTCAGTTTCATGACATGAGATACGATAAGATAGGATAAGATAAGATACATCTTTCTTGTCCAGATACTGAACCACTGGTTTGGATAATAAATTATTTATTTTGATGAAACTGAGATCGATTTTCCTGCACTGCGCTTTTTCGTCAGCCGCACAGGAGACTAAGAAATCCTCGATTCAACTCATTTTGGAAGGAAAATTTCATCTTTAATCAGTACATTTTTGCTTCCTCAGTACATGTTACATTACCAACAA
The DNA here is from genome assembly GCF_000002075.1 of Aplysia californica. Classification (NCBI taxonomy): domain Eukaryota; kingdom Metazoa; phylum Mollusca; class Gastropoda; order Aplysiida; family Aplysiidae; genus Aplysia; species Aplysia californica. The sequence continues at coordinate 134,692 of NW_004798350.1, forward strand.
AGTTATATCTCATTATAATACACCCTCTGTGGTTGTACAGTAGTCGATTTGAGATGAAAAACAGCAACAAGGAAAAGGAATTACAGCACTTGACCTAGATTATTTCGTTCTCGAGAGAGCTAAAAATAGGCTAGGTCGGACTTCCTAGTTTTTGGTTAGCCCTAGCAAAGATAGTACAGCCTACGGTGAAGTATCTTTGGACCTAGCCACTACATAGGTCACCCCTCACATGCCAGGGATAGACTCTAGCCTCTGTGTAATAAAAAAAACAACAACAGTCTTGTCTAGGTCTATACTTATGTCTTTATAGATCTACACACCAGAAACAATGATGAAAATGTAAAAAAAATAAAAAATTGGCATATGCCTGTGCTGTCTGTTGTTCTTGTAATCATAAAAAAATAGGTCCAGCGAGAACGCATTTCTCGGGCAATCAGGTAAGAATAATATACACATCAGAGACTGTGTTTCTCACTCCAGTGCTCCCAAGTGTCGCCCTCACAACACACAGTGACAACAACAATAACAATAACAACAACAACGTCAACAACAACAACAACAACAAAAGCAATAATAACAAAAACAGCTACAACTTCGTCGACAACGACAGCAACAGCAGCAATAACATAGTAATGATAATAATTTTTTAAAAATATAACAATATACAGAATGTAAAATATACACACAAGCAATCGGAAACTCCAATGTTTCTAAAACTTTGTTGACTATCCTCTGATCCCTGAACGTATTTCCGGGTAGCAATTAAACTTACTCATAGGACATTTTTTATTCAGTAGAGGGTTTTACGGCGCCTGCAACTGCATAAGGTCATATGAGCGCCAAGGGGTGGGTGTCAACAGAGAGGTCCTTACAGGGAATCAGACTTACTCTGCTCACCTCTCCAGAACAGCACAAGGTCTGCTTCGACCCTCAAGGTACCCCGGAAATAGCGGGTCACAAAAGTGTGACAAACATACAAAAGAAGTAGAGGAAAAAATGACAATAATAAGGATTAGGAAAGAAAAGGCAACAGTTCCCTGTTGTAGATCAGGCACAGTTATGAGCGTGGCATTGATGAATCAGCCTATTTACAATTCTACTGTGCTTGAACGAGAAATGTCCCCCCTTTGGGAATGGCCTAAAGACACTCCAGTCAGTGGCACCACCCCCCCCCCCCACTGGACAAAATCAACAAAATCAAAACAAAAACAAAAAACAAAAACAACCCAAACATTAAATTCTCAAGGCTGCCCACTGTTTGTGGGTGGTTGGCGGGTGCTCTTGTGTGGTTTGCACCTTCTTTCCTATCAAACATCTATCGTCCTGATCTCCCCTCCTTCTTTTTTTGTGTTTGTGGTAACACCTCTAGTCTTCCCGTATATGATGAACAACTGAGCAGGACGGCCCAATTTATGACAGATACCAGACGTCAAGTGTGAGGTGATCGAGAAGAAGAAAAAGAAGATTTATATGACCTTAATGTGTTGTAAGCGCCGTAAAACTCTTACTAAAACTAAACTAAAACCCAGTGTTTACCTGCCGGGCGGAAGGATCCGGAAGGTGTGGATGAGCACTGCGATGATACGCTCCATGGCCAGCAGCAGGATGGTGTAGCCCACGGCTGTTTTACTCACGTTGGCGAAGTAGAAATAACCCTTGCACAGGAACTCAGAGGGCTCCACCAAGATCTGGGAGAGAGACAAGAAAAACATAGGAACAATACTTTATTTACTATTACTTTATTTACTATTACTTGTTCCTCCTCTATTTTACATACCGTTACAGTGCCCTCTGCTGCCGTTAAGCGTCGAGGGGAGATGCTGTTTTCATGGTAGGCCAGCTACGCAGCTCTTTCAGTTGTGATGTTATGTTTTTTCACGATTTTCTTGATACCCTCGATCCACCTTTTAACCTAACAAAATAAACGATATTATATTTACGTGTCTCTTTTGTGAAATGGAAGTGTTTGTATGCCCGTTATGGTAGGATTCAGGTCATCTAGGGGGCTGTCGTTGAACAAATAAGGGATACTATTATCACTGACTTGTCGAAGACTACGGGGAAAAACGACTGTAGTGACAAAACTGTACAGGGAAAAACGACTGTAGTGACAAAACTGAAAACCGCTAGGGTGCCAATTTTGAACGTTTTTTTGACTCAAAACTGTAATTCTGTTGAACTGTTGGTTGATTATTGTTGTTAGATTTCCCATTCAACAACACTTAACAATAAACCACCAGTCAAACAAATTTGAAGTTATGAGTCCACATGCCTCTAAATTTGGCACCCTCACAATTCCCAGTTTTTGACGACAGCGGTGAGAATTTGTTGTTGAGGCTGACAGACAGCTGCTATCGACACGTCCCGTGTCTGTGGGGGTGGGGGGGGGGGGGGGAGGTTATAGTGGACTCTCACCACAACCATAGCGACATCGGGGCTCACTGTCTGTGTTGTAAATGACAAGTTATGGGATTAACAACATCGCCAGCCGCCCAATATAAACTCTTAATCAAGTTCCTTGGGGGGGGGGGGGGGTTGGGTTTTTTTTGTAAATGTTTTACGGCGCTCACAACGGCATAAGGTCATTTGAGCGCGAGGGACACACCAAACATTTTCAGTTGGTAAGAAATTTTGAATTTTTCCCCGAGTGGCGGCCGAAGCCTCCTCTTATCTATTTTAGACCACCAAGGGATCTTTAACGTGTGCAACTTGCACACGGGACCTGAGAGATTTTTTGCCCTTGTCCTAGAAGGCTATCTGTAGATCTTTCCTACCAGAAGATCAGGGGTGTGGCTGAAAAACAGTAGTAAGAAGTAGCCAAGGAGTAGCAGTAGAAAGGAGGTGAAAGGAGACAGTTTTAGAGAAGAAAATGTTTCCGTCCCTACACGGATTTGAACCCGGAACCTTTGAATGAGAAAGCGAACACCTTAATATCAAGACCACGATCCTTTGTCTGTAGTGGTCCATCAATAATTCATCTTTTGAGGCACCAGCAACCATGTCCACGTGCTGTTTGTTTTTGTGGTCAACATTGTCTCTGCTTTGACTTCCCTTGTGGCAGGTATCCAGTGGTGTTGCCTACTCCTTCAATATGCTCACACTGTCTGTGTCCCCCCGACCCCCACCCCGTCTCCTTCCTGTCCTCTTCCTCTCCAGAACTCGGTTATCTGATACGGCCATCTCCCTCTCTGTTTGTCCAGACAGATCAATAGATCGATCCCGTGGACAGAAGCAACAAACCAATCAACAGACAGCGTTGTATTGTCTCTAAGACAAGATGCGGAAAAAAATATCAACTTTTTTCAATGCAGGTGTTTTTATACCCTTATCGACACCATTTAGATAATTTAGAAGATGGACTTCGACACTGCTCATCATGGCAAACATTGGTGGAGAGGGATACAACATTCAAGCAGAAGGAACGGCGAAATACTCCTAAAATATTAACCCCCCTCCCTTTTTTCCCCACAAGAATCGAACTCCTGTCTCCGTCGTGTGGCAGCGAAGCACCTAACGGCTCCACCACAGACACCTGAAACACCAACCACGGATGTCTGAGAACTCACTCTCGTCACGTGGCTCCAGTGAACCTTGCTCACACAGACAACTTCGATTACATAACTCCTGTGTATGCTTTACCTCAATAACCCTCTCATTTGTGCTGCATTTTGATAAAAATAATCTGTTCACATTTTGCACGTCTACCCAGTTGTTGTTCTTGATAAAGATAGTATGTTTACATTTTGCATTTTAACAGAGACGTTGTGATCGAAACAGATATGTTTACATATTGCACTGCTACCTAATTGTTGTTCATCTGCATTTTTGCCCAGCTGGTCTACCTCATATTTTCCCTGTACGGTACTTGGAGTTTTTGTAACACTGTTTAGATATGCGTTTATTAACCCTTTCCAGTTCAGAATCTTTTTCATCTCCGGAAGGACCAAGCCAGAATCGGACAATCCGTGTAGAGTTTTACAAAGACACAACGTCGGACGAAACCTGCTGCACCTCTTTTACGGACATGGCACTGGCTTCCCGTTTGGGGAAAGCATTGTGTACAAGTTGGCCACCCTATGTCACAAATGCTTGAATGATAATGCACCCTATTTTTTAAAATCAAATCTGTTAAAGACTGTACCTTCCAACTCGCAGTTTAAGGTCTTCAGCTGACAAAAAGAAATGTATTTGTATATCAAGGCCCCAAGGAATGATTTGCCAAGTACTTTAAGAGAGATCAAATCTTTAAACTCATTCTAATTATTTGTCAGCTGAAGTCATTTCTGTTTTTAAATGTAAAAAATAAATATTTTCCCGCGATACCCAAACGGGTGCAAGTGGCGGAGGAAAGAAAAAGTCAAAAGTAAGATGAATATTTGGAGTGATTTTCTTTTAGCCAGAACACAACATTTTATGTTACTGTTGTACGTTGTACTGTATTGTAAAGCGCTCAGAGCCTGTGTACTTTATTCAGGGTTGAGCGCTCTATAAATGTCTTTTATTATTATTATTAACCAAGCTGATCCTTGAGCCCCCGAGCCCACAATCTCACGATTATGAGTCCGACTGTCTTACCGCTAACCTTCGTCACTTGAGATTTCTTAACCTTGAAGACTTCATATAATAGTAAAGACCCCGGCCTGTTATCGGGGCGATACAGTCTGTCGATACCTCGCATCATAAGGCAGCTGATATCTTGGCGATTACGTCCATGTTCTCTTATAAAACAGACCTGATACTGATGCTAATTATACCACCCTGAGTGCTGTTCAGACGCTTCGTATAAAATTATGTCCAAGTCGGATGGTTTGACTGTTATAAAATTATGACTGTATTCAACACTTAAATCTCTTGAGAAGTATTACGTCTGTTGATTTGATGCCGAAAAGCATTAACCATTACCGTCGACTGATTTCGTGTGACGTGCGCACACTCACAACAGAAGGAAGCAGACTTGTAGTCATAGTTTAAGAGATAACATCACACGAAATCACGGTTGTCTTATTTCGCCTTTATCTACATGTAGTATTAGAGTGAGAATATCTCTCGGATACTCTTATAGTTGATGGCCTTAAGAGCATGTCCATCGTATACTTCAGTTCATCAATAACAGAGGAGTTAGTAAATCAGAAGTCAGATTAAGTGTCTATCTGGCCATGTGAGTATTTTGCTTCAACACTTTCAACCTCCCAGAGAACAAATTATATGTGAGGCAGTGTGGTGGAATCAGGCTCTCGTCAATTTTGGGCATGTAGAGTTATTGGTATCATCTTAAAGCTTGTTCATTTGTCTTTATTTGGTTGAAAAAATATCCATTTATCTTGAATACAAGTCGAAATATATTTGCGAATGAATGGGGTGGGGGTCACCTGTTTTCAGATGTAAGATTAGTGGAAAAAATGGCCGCCAAAGATTAGTTATGTCCTTAGCTTAAGAGTCCGTGGTAACTGAAGATTTACATTTTGTGTGCCTTTAATCAACGTTTTTCAGAAAAATCCGCACAGAAATGAGTTCTTTAATGGGCGTGAAAGGTGTTCAGCTAAAAAACAAAAATGTGAAAAAAATTCACAAACCAGTGGAAAAATGCAAGTTTCTTCACTTTGATTATTTTGACGAGAGCCTGATTCCACCACGCTGCCTCACATATGTGGTATTGTGGTGAAATCAGGCGCTCGTCAAAATAATGAAAT